>NC_134703.1:8187387-8487387 GCF_043290135.1 Rhipicephalus microplus | reverse complement strand
CTTAATTTCTTGGTATTTAGGGCAATGCTGTTGATAATGTTTTCCTTTTAGATGTTGTCATACATTGAGCTTTCACTCTGACGTAAATTGTTATTCGACTTTATTGTCCCTTCAAGTATCCGCTTTTTGTTTGTCAGATTTTTTAATGAGTACCTGTTTTCAGTGACTCGCAGGAAGCTGCAGAGATGTCTTCGATGTCATTTTTTCGTTTCCAATGTGCAGGGCCATACACAGTGAAGGTCAAGGTCAGGGCGTACTAAAAAGGGTTAAAAGAATGCACGTGGCTCCCGCCACAAACACCCTCTTTTTTAGGCTTCAAACTTGCACTTTGCACGTGAAGGTATTTCTAAATGAGCGGAGTGTATTTTGACCTTGGGGGTCAAATTGTCTCATTTGTAATAATCCAGAAACTATTGACCGCGGTTTTTTTTTTCATCGCTGGGAGGGAGTGTGTTTTTGGATGTATTGCAGAGAACAATCAAAAAGGAATTCACGCAGGACGCATACAATATCAAATTTCTTCCGATAGATAATGAGGATGGTTTTCATAGGACTTAATAACGTTAGGGCGTCCACTGTTTATGGCAGGCCGGTGTGACAGGATTTCACTGTGATTCCGATGCGCGACCCGCAAGAATGTATAGCCGTGGCCACGCCTGTGTAGAGTGCTCGAGGAGCCGGTTTTCACTATGCGGGGCGGAACCTCGAGGCAGGTTCGGGTTCTGATGTGGTCAGCCTGACAGCTAGGCCGCACATGCTTCTGATACAGCTCTTCAGAGCCCGAAACTGCCTTGAGGTTTCGCCCCGCAGAGCGAAAACCAGCTCCTCGCGTGCTTTGCACATACGTGGCCATGGCTCTACTTCCGACAGTGCATGTCGAAATTTGTGGAACTTCAGAAAACACAGGAGTTTGTTGAGTAGTGGTTGTCGAGGGTGAAACCATTGACAGCTCTCAAGGAATTTTAAAATTGGTGTATATTCGGTAGGACTACCACTACTTGTTGTTGCAGAGCCACGATGATGCTTGAACTCCGTTGCAAACTTGCCTTAGGCTGGCTTGATGTCGGGAAAGGAGTCGCATTAGTAAGAGTAATAAGCTGTTTTAGAACCGCAAAGAAACAAACAGGTTTCGCAGAATGCGAATAGTGCTTGCTACGAGTGGGTCGTGCAATGCTCCAACTCATTACAAAAGTTGTTCTTCACCTATTCACTGTGGCGCATACCCACATTGGTCATAATTCTTCAGTGTCGCCAGCCTCGGCATAAAAAAATGCACAAAATTTCTTGCAATTGTGCAGCAGATGCCACGATTTTCTGAAGAATTTCGAATGAAGGACAGCATAATGAATTCCGGCCTACTACACAAAAATTATAATTATTTAACGCGTTGAGGGTACCCTGCAAGAGGGCTTGTAGCAGTTACCCAAAGAGTGTTTAGAAAAGGCTCTAAAATGCCGCTTTTCCCCCATTCACTATGACTATGCGGCGCTTTCCATGCAGTCCTGGCAGGTTTTTCATAGCATGACGAGCGAGTCATATTTGTCAACCCATCTTTCACTCCCATAATGATTTCAGTTTACCTGCGAGCTGAGAGGGGGATCATGAGAATGAGAGAACCCGGACGTAGGGAGCGGGGTATACGGATAGAAAGAGATAGATACATAAATACGCTGATAGGCGCTCAAAGTTGTTGCAGTACGCAAAGAAATGCATTAAAAAAAAGCAGCGATGACGCGTTTGTGATGATCGCCTGCATTTGGTCCACCGCTTTTCGGCAGCGAACATGAGAAGTAAACAGTCCTTGGAATTCGTCAGAGAAGTCTTCCGGCACCGTTCTCATCAAAGACCTGCATGGCCATGTCTATTAAAAGAGTACTTACATGAGTTTTGAATATCGTCTTATTGTTGCTCTAAAACCAGAAAGAAGAAAAAAAACAACTGGCCCCGTATCTGCATGTTTTACTGCTTATGTCGCCGAAAGACGATAGGCTTGCGTGTGGAGATAGTGAACAAAACGTTTATTTGATGTCCTGCGCGAGAAAACTGGTGAATTGTATTCTGGAAGTGCTGCGTTGGAGAGTCTCGATCCGTGCAGCGAAGACGAACGAGCGCATTGAGGATGGATGGATGGATGGATGGATGTGGCTGTACCCTTTAGATCGGGCGGCGGCTCACGCCACCTAGCCATAATACTTAGTGAACTAACCATTACATTCATCTTTTTTTTTCCTTTAAATAATGAAGTTGAGGATTCGTACTTCGCAGTGAAGGGTTTAATTTTCACTCGTGCCTTGACTTTAGCCACCAATCAAATAACCTCCTTCTAGTTAAGTCTACCCGCTTAAAGTCTATTTTGCCCTCGCTGTCCCTAAATCCCAGTGCTTTGAAAAACTCTGCGCCATCATCCTGAACTATAGGGTGAAGCCCTTAACAGAACATTATCAAGTGTTCGGCAGTTTCTTCTTCCTCTCCACACGCACTGCATACTGTGTCGACCCCTTCGTATTTGGCCCGATATGTCTTGGTTCGCAGTACTCCCGTCCTGGCCTCAAACAGTAGAGAACTACCCCGAGTATTATCATAGATCCTTTCCTTGGCAATTTCCTGCTTAAAAGTTCGATAGATCTCTAGTGCGGACTTCTTAATCATGCCCATTCTCCACATGTCAGTCTCCGTTTCCTTCACTTTTTTCTTAACCGATAGTTCTTTTTGGTTTGGCCACCTGCTGTTTTCTAAGTATTTACCAGTCAACTTCCTGGTTCGCTTCCTCCATTTTGTATCGACATTCTTCGTGTACAAGTAGCTGAAAACCTTCCTAGCCCAACGCTCTTCCCCCATTTCTCTCAATCGCTTCTCAAATTTTATCTTGCTGCTAGCTTCCCTGCCCTCAAATGATGTCCATCCCATATCACCTTGTACTCCCTGATTTGGTGTATTCCCGTGAGCTCCTAAAGCAAGCCTACCTATTCCACGTTGCTTAATTTCTAATCTTGCTTGAACTTCTGATCTCATGCACAAGACCGCATTGCTGAACGTCAGCCCAGGAACCATGACCCCTTTCCATATTCCTCTCACAACATCATACCTATTGTAATTCCACAGTGCCCTATTTTTCATGACTGCTGCATTCCTGTTACCTTTAGTCGTCACGTATATTTCGTGTTCCCTCAGATACTCGGTCCCCTTGCTTATCCATACGCCCAGATATTTGTATTTATCTGTTATCTCTAGCGTCACCTCCTGTATTCTAAGCTCACTACCTTCGTTGTCATTGAAAATCATGACTGCTGATTTTTCTCTACTGAATCTAAAATCTAACCTATCTCCCTCATTACCGCAGATGTCCATCAATCTCTGCAAATCTTCCTTGTTGTTGGCCATTAGCACTATATCATCTGCGTACATTAATGCTGGTAGTGACTGATCAATAAGTTTTCCTTGTTTGACTAAAGAGAGGTTGAAGTCCAGTCCACTTCCCTCTAATTTTGCCTCTAATCCTTGTAGGTACATCATGAATAATAAGAGTGACAGAGGGCACCCCTGCCTAAGCCCCCGTTTTACCTCTGCCGGCTTGGATACCTGTTTTTCCCACTTTATAACTACCTTGTTACCTTTATAGACACCCTTTAAAAGATTAGTGACTACATGTTCCACGCCTAGTGTGTCCAGTATTCACCACAATTCCTCTTGAACCACGCTATCGTACGCTCCCTTGATATCCAAAAATGCTAGCCACAGGGGCCTGTGTTCTTTTTGTGCTATTTCGATGCACTGCGTCAGTGAGAACAGATTGTCTTCCAACCTCCTGTGTTTCCGAAACCCATTCAAGGTTTTCGAAACCCATTCGAGGCAAGTTAGACAGGAGCGCCATCTGGCAGCTATCTTCGAAAACGAAGGAAACCGTGTGCGCCCGTGGAGAAAGATGCGCGCCTGTCTCAGAGGCGATAAGGTGTCGAACGCAAAGCGACAGGCAGGTGCCACCACGACTAGGTAGGAACACTCGCCTTTTTGAGCATCGCGTTGCGCAGTCAGTACAGCGTGATAAACGCTGTGGTCCTTAGAATTACTTATGTGCGCCTTTTCTAGTATAAAGTCACACATAGCAAATTCGACTTGTTGTTATGGTGTCTCAGATATGCGCAATAATTGGTTTTGTATTGACAATTGCACAAGTATAAACGCAAAAACTTGAGAAATGTTGGTGGGCGCTGCGGATGGGGTTGGCCGTGTAACGTATCGTTAGGTCTGTTTAAAATACCGTTACCGCGGACAAACAGACAAATGTACAGACAGACAGACAGGCAGACCAAATTTTTTGCGTCGAAGGTCCCCAAGAAAGACTATCGTGTTCAAAAAACACTGGCGTAGAGAACCCTAAAAAATGGCAGCATATCCACGGAGTGAATGATGGAGAGTGGGGCGAAGCATCCGTCCGTTCATTTGTTCTTGCTTCCGTCTGTCCATGCGTCCGTCTGTGTGACCGTCCATGCATCCATTCGCCCGTTCGTGTGTGCGTCTGTTCGTGCGCCCGTACCTGCGTTCGTCCATGCATCTGTCCCTGCGTCCTTCCATGCGTCCATCCGTCGGTGCAGCCATCCGTGAGTCCGTCCATGCATCTGTCTGTGTGTTCGTTCGTCCATCTATTAAACACTCCAAGTACCACGATCTCGCATCTTTTCATCATATATTCCCGATATAGAAGCACCGCCATCCAGCGGACATTCCGAGGACTAAACAAGAGGTGGCACACGCGCACTTTCTTACGGCTTGCGCTTCGTGTCTACTTCGCACCTTTAACCACCTCGACTTCATGGTATATACTAGTTCGCTGTATTCATGGCACTGCGACTCAACGCTCGCTAAACGTTTATAAAACGAAAGAGGTTATGCCCGGCGAGTATAACGTAGCAACCCTTTCTTGTCAGATGTTTCTCAATGTACATGTTAATAGCTGCTAATGGTGAATGAGAGACAGGAGAATTCGGCTTTTACTTTCTTACGGCTTGCGCTTCGTACTTACTTCCCACCTTTAATCACCTTGAGTTCATGGCTTATACTACTTCACTGTATTCATGACCCTGCGGCTCAACGCTCGCTAAACCTTTCTAAAACCAAGGAGGTTACACCCAGCGAGTTTATACTCGCTGGGTGTAACCCTTCTTGGGAGATAACCCTTTCTTGGGAGATAGTGCTCAACGTACATGCCAATGGTTGCTAATGGGGAATGAGAGACAGGAAAATTCGGCTTTTAGTTAACGCGAACGCTAGGAATTTTTATTGTTCAGCAACGTACAGGAGAAACCTCCCACCAGCACCACCTTGCAGGTCAAAACGTAAGACTGGTTACACACTACGACTACGACTACGACTATGACTACGAGGGACGAACGGGTGCCGCTATAAGGAGTTTCGCTCCTAAAACGTCTCTGCATATATACGAGGAGAACGATGTTGAGTTGAGAGTTGTTGAAGCTCTGGAGGTAATCTGGTAAACCAGGAATCCTCCGTACATTTTGCCCATCATGTGAAGACATGACAAACACAGGGTGGTACAGTATACCACTGTTTTATTCCTTGCCGTATATGGTATCTAGATGCGGCTTTCGTTGACCCTTCATTATGAAAGCTTTGCGGTCAGTGAATTGAAGCGACAATGGTTCTTGAATAGGATAGAATTGAAGTATCGGCAAAGACTAGATCGATGTAGGCTCCCCTGGTCATCGTTGCATGTGGAATGATCTGCATCGCACAGTATATCTGGATGTCATATATGGAATGAGCAAGTTATATTCCACAATATCTACGTTAAAATCTTCTGCCGGTATGAAGGGTGCGATCTTATATTTGGATTCATGCTGACGCAGTGTAATGCCGATGCACTTCATGACGTTTCCCTTAGAGAGGCAGGTACAAAGTCTTGAAGACAATTCTACAAGAGAGTTTCCCTGGTGGTTGTCGATTCTTTCCGGTAAGAAGAAATGCATATTGAGATGACTGCACAAGCTTGCCGTTGTTTGTGATCATCGTCATGGCACATATTGGGTACCTTGCAACGTTTTATTGCAGTGTGACGTCATGGAGAGGCAGCAACTCCCAGCGTATTAGCGGTAAATCTGTCATCGGCTCGCAGGCAATGGTGAGTGAATTGCTGGCCAGTGATATTAGCTGAATGAAGGACGCAAAGTTCGCAAACTCACCGGAACTGCGCCGGGATAACGTCCATAGCGGTGGGGCTGGCTTGCAAATGCTCAGCGATGAAAAAAAAATTGTGGATAACTGACACCGGTGTATGAAACGTGTTCACACTGCATAACAATGAAACAAACGAAAATGTCTTTTTTGCGAAGCCTTTAATACGTGTCAGAACTATGATGGTCTAGATATTAATGGTATAGGGCAGACATGGTGGTCCCCCTAGGCGACTAGGACATGAGTTGCCCTCGTGTGCCCGCCTGTGGCGAGACGGCTTATCTAAACATCCTGTAGTCAAGATGGTGGTCAAATGGAACGCCTGACTGTTTTGTGATGATGTACCACGCGACTGAACACGACACGAAACCTGAGCAGCTTATAGCCACCTTTAATAACGATGCGAGTCTTGTAGCACATTACTATCGTTTTACAGGGGAAGGCCGGTTGGCGCTGATGGCGTACATCTACTTTCTGGTGTTGACGGGCCCCGCGGAGAACTTCGCGGCCAACGTGGAGGTCCTGTCACGGGGTCTCAGCTGTGGCCAAGAGAAAGTGGCCAACGAGACGCGACGAATGCTCGAGGTGGCCACCTCGCCTTTCAAGGGTGAGAGACCGAAGCAGGGCTCTGCTTCACTAAACACAAGGTCTTGTGCTTGGTACATGGCACCTTGCAAAGCATACAGATTAAAGCAAAAATGTGCTTGACCTAAACATGGATGCTGCCTAAGTAACCTCGTGTAAGCGAAGCTAATCCAAAGCTTTACACTGCGATTCGGCTTTTAGGGGCAAAGCTCCTTATAGAGGCACCCGTTCGTCCCTCGTAGTCGTAGTCATAGTCGTAGTGTGTAACCAGTCTTACGTTTTGACCTGCAGGGTGGTGCCGGGGGGAGATTTCTCCTGTGCGTTGTTGAACAATAAAAAATTCATAGCGTGCGCGTTAACTAAAAGCCGAATTCCCATGTCTCTCATTCCCCATTAGCAGCCATTGGCATGTACATTGAGCACTATCTGCCAAGAAAGGGTTGCTACGTTATACCCGCTGGGTGTAACCTACTTGGTTTTAGAAAGGTTTAGCGAGCGTTGAGCCGCTGTGCCATGAATACAGTGAAGTAGTATATACCATGAAGTCGAGGTGGTTAAAGGTGGGAAGTAAGTACGAAGCGCAAGCCGTAAGATAGTAACAGCCGAATTCTCCTGTCTCTCATTTCCCATTAGCAGCCATTGGCACGTACATTGAGCACAATCTGACAGGAAAAGGTTGCTATATTATACTCGCTGGGCGTAACCTCCTTGGTCTTAGAAAGGTTTAGCGATCGTTGGGCCGCAGTGCCATGAATACAGCGAACTAGTATATACCATGAAGTCGAGGTGGTTAAAGGTGGGAAGTAGACACGAAGCGCAAGCCGTAAGAGAGTGTGCGTGTGCCACCTCTCGTTTAGTTTTTGGAATGTCCGCTGGATGGCGGTGCTTCTATATGGGGAATATATGATGAAAAGATGCGAGGTGGTGGTACTTGGAGTGTTGAATAGATTGACGAATGGACACACAGACAGATATATGGACGGACTCACGGATGGCTGCACCGACGGATGGACGCATGGACGGACGATGGGGCGGTTGCATGGACGAACGTAGGGACGGATGCACGGATGGACGTGCGGACGCACGAACAGACGTACGCACGGATGGGCGAATGGACGCACGGACGGTTACACCGACGGACGCATGGACGGACGGAAGCAAGAACGAATGGACAGATGGATGCTTCGCCCCACTCTCCATCATTTACTCCGTGGATATATATGCTGCCATTTTTTAAATATTGCTCTGGGTTTCATGAATTCATCAGCAACAGCAACATGTTTTGCTTTGTCATTCGATGTAATGAAGGGGAGAGGCAGTGGCAAATTTTGCCACCATCGTTTATGTGTCGGTCAATTATCTTATGCTGTCATCGCTTGGCGTTACGCATGCGAAGCCAGCTATGCAAAAACGGGAAGCCAGCCACAAATAGAAAAGAAGGGAGAAAAGAGGAAGAAAAATATCAATAAACAGTGAAATAAAAAGACACCAGAAACGAAAAAAAAACAAGTGAAAAAATTGGTCCGAATCTACATGTTACACTGTAAATGTCGTCGAAAGACGATAGTCTTGCGTCTGGAGAGAGTGAACAAAACGTTTATTTGTTGTTGTGCACAAGAATATCGGTGAATGGTATTCCGAAGGCGCTGCGTTAGAGTGCCTCGAGCGTGTAGCAGAGGCGAACAAGCGCATCTAGGCACGTTAGACACAAGCGCTATCTGGCAGTTATCTTCGAAAACGAAGGCACGCGCGACCGCGCAGAAAGATGCGCGCCAGTCTCGGAGGTGATAAGGTGTAGAATGCAAAGTGACGGGCAGGTGCCACCACCGTGTCTTCGTAGCAAAGCGTTGGAAACACCTCCTTGAGCATCGCGTAGCACAGTCAGCACAGCGCGATAAACGCTACAGTCCCTGGAGTTACTTGTGTGTGCCTCTTCTAGTATTAAGGCAGATATACAAAACATAAACGTGTTGTTATGGCGCCTCAGATATGCGGAATATTTGATTTTTTTAATTGACAATTGCCCAACTATGAACGCTAAACCTTGAGCAATATTGGTGGGCGCTGCGGATGGGGTAGGCCGTTTGGTGCCGTTCGAGGTATCATTGGGGCGGACAAACAGACAAATGTACAGACAGACAAAGAGGCAGACCAAAATTTTTCTGTCGAGGGTCCCTAAGAAAGACTACCGTCGTCGGAAAGAAAGAACGAGAGGAAGAAAGAAACCGCCTGGCCTGCGAGAAGGAAAAGTTTCGCAGCTGCTGGGCCTCCGCAACGCGCGACGCTAACCACTAAGCCATGAAGCGACTTTTTTTTTTCATGATACTTGAAAAAAAGTATTCGAATGCGTAATAATGATTCAAACAAAGCAAACAATAGTACAATCCCATGGCGACGATAAGCGCTCAGGAGTTATTAAGACATACTCAATGGCTAACAGAGCGTGTAGTAGAACAGGGAAAGTTCGCATCCTGTTATACAATAAAGGGGGTGAGCCAAACACTTCACCTAGATGGAGTACCAGTCCGGTCTCAATTATAGGTCGTCCTAAATGTCCTCGAGGTGAACCACCATTTGAATGAGGTATGTGCTTGGAGAGGTGGTGGGTTTTGCATACGTGTCTCCCATTAGCTGTGCACACCCACGAGGAAAAGCATGGCAAGCGAGGCTGGTAGAGGGTATCGCATGGCGATAGTATGAATGATGTCCTTCAGCGAGCCCTGCGAAATAAATCACAAAGCGACCCTTCTCCAACATGTTAACGGTGAGCCATTTATATGCACTATGTAAAGCCGTCAGTACCTTTAACTTTAACGCTTCGACGCGTGGCCTCGGCTCACTTGGTCTGAGGTCAGCGCCACCAAGCGCTGAAAATGATATGCTTGCTGCAGTTAAGGATAAATGTAGCGCACGTCAGTTTGACTAGTAAATTTTTGTTTCCAGTCTGCCTCACCGGCAGGTCCAATGCACTCACTTCGAATCCCGTTTTCGCCGCGTTTCCCCGGTGGCTACGTTATCGCGCGCACCCATGGCGTTCGTTCTCTTATACTTATCTCTACAATGAACCAGTGCGTGTGACAGCTTACGCGCCTTTGTATTTCAGTTTGCAGACGCTGCTCAGAAGGAATCATGTATAAAAAGCAGAGCAAGCACACGTTCGAGGCGTTTGTAAAAGCTGCACAATAAATATGAAATTCAGTGGTGTCCATGTGGGATTCAATAATTTAAATTTAGACAGCGTGAATCGAACTGTTCTCGCAATTAAGAGTGTGCCTTCCTGCTCGGTTCACGCTGCACGTAAGATATGGTCTTGGAGCACAACCTTTGTTCGGGTAACAATATCGAGAGTTTAGCGGCCCTAAACCACGATTTTATTATAAGATGGTAGTCTAGGCTTTTATGCGATAACTACGTACGAAAATAGATTTTTTTGCATTGTATTGCATCTTCCTTACTGAGAACAAGGACTAACATTGCGCTCCATACGACATCTTCCGTGCAGTGTGAACCGAACAGAAAGGCACACTCCAAATTGCGAGAACAGTTCGATTGACACTGTATGAAAATTAGTGAATCAAAACATGAACAATTCCACCGCATTTGAGAAATATTTATTCTGGAAATTTTAGAAACGCCATGAACACACGTTTGCTCTGCTATTTATACATCTGATTCTCTCCCGTCAATTCAAATTCGTAAGGTGTGCAAGCTGTCACACGCAATGGTTCATTGTCGAGGTGAGCATACCAGAAAGAACTCAATGGGCGTGCGCGATAACGTAGTCACCAGCGAAACATGGCGCGAACCGGATGCGAAGTGAGCGCAATCGACCCATAGGTTGGGCTGGCTGGAAAAAGAAACTTACTAGTGAAACTGACGCGCGCTACACCTATTGGTAACTGCAGCAAGGATATAATGTTAAACGCTCGGTGCCGCTGACCTCAGTTTAAGCGAGCTGAGGCCACGCGTCGGAGCGTTTGAGTAATAGGTGCTGATGGCTGTACAGCTGGCGAACCTCAGACTCGTTAACTTCAGCGCGTTTCCACCATCGGCAGCGAAGACGGGCACGTGTTAAAGTTCCTTGATCCTGGAATCAAGGGGCTTTAGCTGTAAAATAAGCGGCGCCTAGAGGAGAAATCGCCGAAGGCGAGAGTAAAATCGGCGAGGTGCTGTGCCAGGGGAATTCTAGTAAAACAGCTAAGATAGTTGTACACCACAAAAAAAAGACACAAAGTGAAGGTGTCCCGATGTGGAATCTTGCCCGTGGACAAGAACACCAGACAAGAACCCGCTGGACAAGAACACCAGCGTCGGGCGAGTAGAGTGTTCGAAAGTAGCCAAAGGTAGAATAGTTGTGGACAGCTCCCAGGTAGGTGAGCCTGGTACACGTGAGAGTATCGCAATGATGGGTCCTACATGCGGTGTTCAAGAGGATTCCGACCCGCTTGGCAGGGACACCGGGTTGAATTCAGAGGATGAAGTTTATTATATAATAGAGATGGGTAAGGACAATGCAGCTGTGGGCAGCTCCTTGGAATGTGAGCTATGTTCTTCTGAAGAAAACAGCTGAAGTGGTCCGAGACGCGTTTAAGCTCTCCGGCCGTCTGGAGACTGAGATGATTTGTGCGCAAATAATTTAGACGGCGCGGGCAAGACAGATAACGAAACCAGCGAGAGTGCTTGAGATCGAGAGGCGTGAGTGGCAGGCTCAGAAGAAGCGTCGACGGAAGCGGCGTCGTAAAGCAAAGAGTGCAACAACGAGCACAGCCCACTTGAAGAAAGTTAGTAAACGTTCGAGGGCAGTTAACAAAATTAGGCGTTTGTCGTCGGCGCTGGACTTGCTTCACCTGTGTCCGAGCCGCCGGACGAAAAGGAAAGGCGTGTTGGGCGATCATGCAAACAGAAGGAAGGGGCATAGTAAGCAGAATGAGATCTTTGTCGTCCGCACCGAAGTTGGCTTGAATGCGTCCGAGCTGCCGGACGAAGAGAAAAAGAAAAGTGCGTTGGCCAAAATGCTGACATAAGGAAGGGGGCAGTTCACCTTCCGTAGTTCTATCCACGGCACGTTTGATGGAACACGGGAGTGCAAGGTTGCTGGCTCCCAAGAAGTAGCCGAGCGAGGGGAACAATGCAGGTCGCTAGCGAGGAGCTTAGCGGGGCTCGGAGGAAAAGCGAATGGGATTTGCAATTGTTATCTCCCCCGTTCCCCAAGAAAAGCCCACAGGGTCGACCACCACGCGTTGGTTTCGAAACTGAGCGACAGCGGTGAACGTTTAGAAAGGCTCGTTAGCACATTTGTTGGTTTTTATGCTCTGAATTTTTGTTGTGAGTGTTTTGTTAGTTTTGGTTTTGTAACAGTTCAAATATCTCGGCTACTAAGCAGCGTTTAGGTAAATGATTTTACGTTTTGTTTATTTATGAAGCTTTGTAGGTTTCCGTTTTAAAGGTTAGGTGCTGCACGGTTGCATAACGACACGCCAAGGAGCGTTTGTTGAGTAAAAGTGACGTTAGAACGGAATTTTGAGTGAGCGAGGAGACGCAAGAATATTACTTGTGAGGTTTAAATGCACTTCGGCGACTTTGAGCGTATCTATCTATCTATCTATCTATCTATCTATCTATCTATCTATCTATCTATCTATCTATCTATCTATCTATCTATCTATCTATCTATCTATCTATCTATCTATCTATCTATCTATCTATCTATCTATCTATCTATCTATCTATCTATCTATCTATCTATCTATCTATCTATCTATCTATCTATCTATCTATCTATCTATCTATCTATCTATCTATCTATCTATCTATCTATCTATCTATCTATCTATCTATCTATCTGTCTATCTATCTATCTATCTATCTATCTATCTATCTATCTATCTATCTATCTATCTATCTATCTATCTCTCTATCTGTCTATCTATCTATCTATCTATCTATCTATCTATCTATCTATCTATCTATCTATCTATCTATCTATCTATCTATCTATCTATCTGTCTGTCTGTCTGTCTGTCTGTCTGTCTGTCTGTCTGTCTATCTATCTATCTATCTATCTATCTATCTATCTATCTATCTATCTATCTATCTATCTATCTATCTATCTATCTATCTATCTATCTATCTATCTATCTATCTATCTATCTATCTATCTATCTATCTATCTATCTATCTATCTATCTATCTATCTATCTATCTATCTGTCTGTCTGTCTGTCTGTCTGTCTGTCTGTCTGTCTGTCTATCTATCTATCTATCTATCTATCTATCTATCTATCTATCTATCTATCTATCTATCTATCTATCTATCTATCTATCTATCTATCTACATTTGGGTGCTCTCGGGGTCACCCCGTTTACTTGGCATGAACCAAAATGAGCATGAGAGGGTAAGATGATTTGGCGAATACGACGCAGTTGCCGAGACATGAATAATGTCACAATACCGTCGCGCACGTCGTCCAACACTTGCCGTCAGTCAGTGGCACATACCCACGGGCGGATATATGTGCTGCTGGTATGCGGGTATGTGCCACATGGGATTGACACTTGGTATTTGCTCAGGAACGACGAGTACACACATGGGTAATTTTAACGCGCGAATGTCAAGAAATACTCTACGTCGGTAGCGTCGGCCCGATGAGTCCCTGCTGAAATTGAACCCAAACTCTGGGTGCCGATGAAGCATTTTACTACAGAACCACGCCAGGTCTCGGAACTATTTTTCAAATAGACGCTAATCTTCATGAAGCGCTAGTAGTAGTTTCAGTACTGCCTACCCAATTTTAAAAACATCACATATGTACTATTTTGATACAGCCGTCACGTCGTGTTAACGTTAGATGTAGTTAGTTGTGATGCGCTGAAGTTGATTTATGTAGCAGTGTCCAGGGCAAGCATTTTCGCGAGCATCAGCGCTTCATATCAGCTTCAGGTGCTGCTAATACGCATGTTCCAGTTACCATCGTTGGGCAAGTGCCAAGAATTGGTTATATAAACATCTGCGACTCTTCAACATATGTATGTGTGTGCGACATTTGTGCATTAGTTTTGCGTCATTTTATGACGTGTCGCTCAATAAAAAAATTGCAACACGGTCACCTTTCTTCCGCATGCTTCGCATAACGTGGATTCCCCGCTACGTGTGATCTGCCATTTTTTTTCAGGATTCATGCGAAAGCTTCTTGTTTTTAGTTTGTTCGCATGTGCCCGGTGTGGATGTAAAGAAAGTGAGTTCGTTGGTTCGGGAGCTAATGTGTAGCTTTTATGAAGATGGTAACCGCAAGGCAGAATTAGCAGTTAATCCACGCAGGAGCACTATAACGTGCGTTTGCGGACGTGTAATGTGGATGTTCCTGATGCAGGTGCAGCGCGACAGTTATTTTTTCGCCTGCTCAAAGGAAATAGACGACTAGCTTTGGTGGTACAAAATTTTTGAGACTATAACGTGAAGCAAAATGTTTTCTTTTATGAGTAGGAGGCCAGGTGGGTTACAGCGGATTACTAACGCTGGTACTTGAATACGTCACGGAGAGCGCATCAATCGGGAGTTCATTTTCTTGAGAGCAGTTTAATAGGACGATCATTTTCAAATAGAGATTGGGAGCTTCGGCGAAAGCTCAGAAAAACGCTTTGATTGCTGCTTTGTGCTTTAATGTTATTGTTTAAGAAATGTTCTTTTGACATTATTTTTCGGATTCGATGTGTCTCAGTGCGGGCAGGGTGCTCTCCCGTGTCTGTGGTCGTGTGTATGTCTGTGTAATCCCAGGGAGGAAAAGCCCACAGATGATTAAAGATTGCCGTATTGCGTCATCAGCAGTGGCCTTGATGACGCCACCAAACAACGACGCTTCGGGCAACCAGTACGGCTGGTCACCCTTAGGTCGATTTTCCCGCCGGTGGACGAGCTGTTGAGTTTGGCGGGCCACCCTTTTGCAGCGGCCGCCAGAACGAAAGAAAGGCAGCCGCCCCATTTTGGGGAGATAAGGAGCAACGCCAAGACGCCCTGCTGTTTCCATATACTGGGCGCTGCGTGGCTGAAATCACTCTATGAAGCACCGCTGTCTTTCGGGTCCGCACGGAGATGCGACACGTGGCGTCTTCGTGCCCCGGTAAAAGCCACATTGCCGAGATTCCGCCGATTACGGACGTCGGAGCACCACGCTGTGCGTCTGTGACTAATGAGCCGCGGACGCTCAAATCAGTACCAGATGTCCAGGTATGGCTCCTCGGAGGTGCCTAGACCGTGACTGCTGTTCGACAAAGCATGGGTGGTCAGCCCGAGAGGTGAGATGACAGACTCCTTTCACCCGCTCAAGCAAGATTCGCCGGAGGAGGCAGCATCGCCGGGAGCATACATGAGTTCGGTTTGCGCGTTTGTGGGAGCGTATGTTGGGTTCAATGCCAGCATAATGACACTTGTGTGTGCTGCGGGACACGTTATTCGACAGTGCCATACGGACCTATTCCCTGATCTAGGGACCTGGGGAGATGAGACTGCATTTATTCAGCCCTCGCGGGCTGCTTAGCGTGGTTCACGGAGCTTGTTCAACAGACAGCCTTTTTCAATGTAGAGCTTTCAATGTAGAGTTTCGGGCCCGAGAGCCCATGTCATGTAAATAATGTTAATAAACCCTCTCTACCAAGGTAAACATCCTCCTGCCTTGACATCTTGATCCCGGATTTCCGGTGCCGCAAACTCCGCTCAAAACACAATTGATGTGACCGAAGAGCGAGCACAGGCTTTCACCCAGGCGCCGGGGAAGGAAGAACTTTTGCGAGGCTTCTTGCTCACTCAAACGCCATACAATTTATTTTCATATTGTTACTGCATATGTGATTTGGGTATAAGCCTCTGGGTAGGGAGGAACAGGCAGATTAGAGAAGAGAACGTTTGGCTAGTGAGACGGGCCTTTGGTGCACGACACCTTCAAGTCTACCGGTACGCCACAGCGGAATAAACACATTTCTAAACGAAACAGAGTGGTGCAGGTGCGGGGTACAGCACGTTGACGAACCACGGAGCCACAGCTGTTTGAACTTTGCCGAAGCCGCCGTCTTGTCGGTCTGCCACCGACAACAACCGTCATGGCCGAGAGCGAAGGTCACGGCTTCTCAAACACGCAAAGGTCAGTGCCGGCTGCACCTCGGTATCGCTATATGGAACCCCGACCGTTCGCGGGAAGAGCAGGAGAAGATGTGGATGCGTGGCTAACACATTACGAAAGGGTTTACCGGTACAACTACTGCGATCCCAACGACCAACTGGAGAGTGTCGCGCTGTTTCTCACGGAAACCGCCCTGATGTGGAACGAAAACCACAAAGAATTCTTAATAATGCGGGATCGTTTTGCTAAAGAACTCAAGAAATACTTCGGCGACTCTGATTCGAAAAAGAAAAGCGCGGAGTGCACGTTGGCTAAAAAAATTGCCCGCAGCTTCCCTCGGGGGAACACTGAGGAGGATGCGGACCATATAATTGGTTAACGGGGTGTTAAAGTGCGACTTACTTGGGTCGATGGCTAAATTGGTTAACGTGGTTGTGAAATGGGGTGTTAAATTGCGACTTACTTGGGTCGATGGCTAAATTGGTTAACGTGGTTGTAGGAGGGGGTGTTAAATGAGTGAACACGTACACACGTATGCGAAAGGGCGGCGCTGGTCGAAGGGACGTCGATCATTGTGTTTGTGGATTCGTTGGAATTCATTTCACCGCGACCTTGGACGTCGACGCGCCGTACAAACCAACCGACGAGCGGCAACTGAGCGAGCGAGCGCCGACCTTGAGTATATATACAGCACGACGGCGCATGCACTGTCAGCTGTTGAATGTTCTTGAAGCGCGACACCACATGCGCGTCCACTGGAGAATCAGGAGAATTGTAGATGTCGAACGCGGTGTGTAGAGGAGGAAGGGTGCACAGATGGTGGAGGAGTGAAGCGCGCGCGGTGTGTAGAGGAGGAAGGGATGCACAGATGGTGGAAGAGTGGGCGACGGCGCGACGGCGCATGCGCGCGCGTCAGCTGTCGAATGTTCGAGAAGCGGTGTGGATGGCGCGGACGGCGCACTACAAGGCGCGAGTATAAGATGCTCCGCATCTAAAAAACTCAGACTCTTGGAGAAACGTGTACCACCTACATAGAGGAGGTTCTCATGCTCCGCAAGACCATAGACCCGCATATGTCTGAAGAGGACATGATCGGACACCTTCTGAAGGGTATAGCAGAGGACGTATACAATTTTTTGATAGGAAGGGAAGACCTCACTTCTGTCTCCGTCATCCAACGTCACTTCTGTGCTTTCGAGAAGCTGAAGACCCGTCGTATTGCCCCGAAATTTGGTAGGCTGACAAATGTAACAACGGTCGCCAGCGTCGACATGAGGCCACCTGCCAACCTTGCCACTACTATCAGGACAATAGTGTGCGAAGAGCTACAGCGACAACACATAGTGGTCTACGACACCATCCATCATCCGCCTACCTTTTCATCCCACTACACGGCGCCGTTCGCTCCTCTGCCACCATCGGTATGTGCGACGGATGTTAGCGAAGCTGGTACTTCGTGGCCACACCGAGACTCATTCGCGCCTGACCAGCGGTATGACCAACGCCTTCGTCCGGCCCCGCTCCACAGAGGCGGGCAGTTACCGTTCAGCAAGCTGCTCCACTCCGTTCAGTTAGGTGACCTTACATAGCGGAGTGCTCTCTCTCAGCAGTGGTTCGGCGAGCGACCCCTACCCGTGTCCTACAACTGTGGCGTCAAAGGCCACATTGCCAGGTACTGCTACTACCGGCAGCCGCTGAGGTACGACCGCTCACCGAGATCCCACCTGTCCGGTTTTACACGAGCACCAATGTTCCCTGGAAGCGCATCTCACGAGATACCAAGGCCGCTGCGAAACCATTCTCTAGCCTCTGACCGCAGTCTGACACCACCGCCAGCCCCTCGCTTCAATCAGTCACCATCTCCTAGGCGCCGCTACCCTTCGCCGCTTCCGGAAAACTAGTCGGCGTGATCGTTGGAGGTGAGGCCACTGGACAGTCTTCGATTTCCGCAGAAATTCTTCCTTTAATTTGCATGTTTAGAAATAAGGTTCGTGTGCTAATCGATGGTGTCTTAACAACGACCTGAGTACACTCAAGTGCAACCATATCAGGGATGAGTCTAGCATTCAAATTCCTTCTTGGACGAAAGGTTATGTTTCGTTGGGACCATGCTGATTCGTTTTGTGGAGGGAGCGGAGATGTCTTAGAACCTGTTGGTATATGCGCAGTGACTCTTAGTTTGGGGGGCCAGAATTTTATTTCTGATTTTGCTGTTCTCTTTTTTTTCAACACATGATGTAATTCTAGGGCTCGATTTCCTGAATATTTGGGGTGCCACTGTCGATTGCTGCACAGGAGAGATTACAGTAGATTAAAATGTTCCAGTAACGTTTATCGAAAACACCCTTTGCGTGTCCATGGACCCAACTGTACTGCCCTTGTCTGCCAAGTGTGTTCCTGACGTCAGTTCCCCCGCAACTGAGACGACATTTAATGCCACCATAGAGCCCAATAACCTCAGCTGCATAAAGAAAAACGTCCCAATATCCTATTGTACGTTGTTGGTTGTGCAAGGACATACTGGTTTGTGGGGGATCAATGGTTCCAATCAACCTTCGGTACTGCTAGAGGGTCTACAACTTGCTAATATCCGTCAACATCAAGTGTTCTCTCTTGCCATCCTTGAAGAGAGCAGCGATTTTCCGGATAAGCCCGATTCCGATCATCTGCACGCCAGGGACACCTCCATAATGGCAATGATTGACAAGTCTCTTAGCACCAACGAACGTAATGACCTGGCGAGTGTTCTGTGCAAACATGCTGGTCTTTTCGATTTCACACAGCTACAGGCTCCACTGTCATTCTCTGCTTCTCGTGTAAAGCACCACATAGATACGGCATACCATACGCCTCTCCGACAAAAGCCACACCGGGTATCGCCATCGGAACGCGCAGTGATAAATGAACAGGCTGGCAAGATGCTAAAGAAGAATGTGATTCAGGAGTCACGCAGTCCGTGGGCCGCTCCCGTAATATTGGTAAAGAAGAAAAAATGAAACATGGTCATTTTGCGGTGACTACCGCCGTTTCAACGCCATCACAAAGAAGGATGTATACCCACTACCACGTGTTGATGGTGCTATAGACTGTCCTTCATCAGACTCCTACTTTTCGTCTGTATATTTGAGGTCAGTGTATTGGCAAATTCAAATGCACAAAGAAAACAAAGAGAAAACGGCATTTGTTACACCAGATGGACTTTTTTACTTCAATGTGATGTCATTTGTACTACGCAATGCGCCTGCAACTTCTGAGCGCTTCATGGACAGTATTGTGCGTGGTTTGAAGTGGCAAGTATGCATGTGTTAACTGGACGATGTTGTGATTTTCGGGCGCACTTTCTGTGTGCACAACACACGCCTCGACCTTGTGCTGAACTGCCTAAGCAAAGCACGCTTGATGCTCAACTCAAAGAAATGTCGTTTAGGAAAGCGCCAAACACTCGTTTTTGAACACTTGTTGAACAAAGAAGGCATACGACCGGATCCCACAAAGACGGCTGCAGTGGAGGTGTTAAAGCGACCTCACTCAGCGAAAGAACTACGCAGCTTTTTGGGCCTCTGCTCATACTTCCGTCGATTTATTCCTGGATTTGCCAATATCGCGCACCCACTCACGTGCCTGCTTCAGAAAGGTGTGCCGTTTGACTGGACTCCAGAATGTGCGTCCGCTTTTTCTGAGTTGAAGTTACTTTTGACATCCCATCCAATTCTTCAACACGTCGATCCTCTGACTCCCACTGAACTTGACGCAGACGCTAGCGGTGTTGGTGTGGGCGCCGTGTTGGTTCATGGCTTGGATACCAAAGAACGTGTCGTTGCGTATGCAAGTCGCTCGCTAAACAAATCCGACCGTAAGTACACCGTCACAGAGCAAGAATGCTTCCCAGTAGTCTTCGCAGTGCAGCACTTCTGGTCCTACCTGTACGGACACCCCTTTACCATAATGACAAATCATCACTCGCTATGCTGGTTGGTCAATCTCCTATAAAAGTGGTCGTCATTACGCTGATGCAGATTATCTTTCGCGAATGCCACTTCTATCGACGGACTGTGACGCGGGCAACTTCGACACCTACATCGCGCCATCAGGCCTGCCATTTCCTGATACCAATACCTTTAAGATTGAACAGCAAAGGGACCGCATCATACAGGAGCTCCTTTCTACCAAGTCAAGATCATCGGCGACTCGCTTCTGTATGCGCGATGGGCTTGTGTAGAAAAAGAACTATGCTACAACCGGCTCACGATATCTTCTCGTGGTTCCGAAGAGTCTTCGCGTTTCCGTCTTGCAGGCTATGCATGATGACCCAACGTCCGGCTATATCATCATCATCATCATCATCATCATCATCATCATCATCATCATCATCATCATCATCATCATCATCATGACTACGTCCACTGCGGGACAAAGGCCTCTCCCATGTTCCGCCAGTTAACCTGGTCCTTGCTGCCAATTTATACCCGCAAACTTCTTAATCTCATCTGCCCACCTAGCATTCTGTCTCCCTCTAACCCGCTTGCCTTCTCTGGGAATCCAGTCAGTTACCCTTAACGACCAGCGGTTATCCTGTCTACGCGCTACATGCCTGGCCCATGTCCATTTCCTCTTCTTGATTTCAGCTATGATATCCCTAAACCCCATTTGTTGTGTAATCCACTCTGCTCTCTTCTTGTCTCTTAAGGTTACACCTACCAGTTTTCTTTCCATTGCTCGCTGCATCGTCCTCAACTTAAGCTGAATCCTCTTTGTAAGTCTCCAGGTTTCTGCTCCATAGCTAAGTACCGGCAAGATACAGCTGTTATATACCTTCCTCTTGAGGGATTGTGGAAATCTACCTGTCATAATTTGAGAGTGCTTGCCAAATGTGCTCCACCCCATTCTTGTTCTTCTATTTACTTCAATCTCGTGGTTTGTCTCCGCGGTTATTACCTGCCCTATGTAGACATAGTCTTTTACAAGTTGAAGTGCATTATTATCTATCTCGAAGCGCTGCTTTTTTTTTTCGAGGTTGTTGTACATTACTTTCGTTTTCTGCTATATAGGCACAACGAAAACTCTTTGCCGGCTTCAAGAAAGATTTTACTGGCCGAAAATGCGCCAGAAAACGGAACAGTACGTCTCTAGTTGCAACGAGTGCCAACGCCGCAAGCGCCCTACCAGTGCTCCTCCAGGGCGACTACATCCTATTCCACCCCTTAGAACTCCATTCGAGCTAGTTGGGATTGACTTTCTAGGGCCCTTTCTGAGGTCTTCTATTGGCAATCGCTGGATGGTCGTATGTACCGGTCACTTAACACGGTACTGCGAGACGGCTGCTATACCATCGGCAACTGCAGCTGACGTGTGTTTATGCTGCGTTTTGTGGTTCTACGACATGGACCCCCTAAAATTGTTATCAGTGATCATGAGCGACAATTCACTGCAGACGTGGTGGAAGAGATGCTTCGTCTCTGCGCTTCAAGTTTTCGGCACTCTACGCCATATCATCCCCAAACAAACGGCTTGATGGAACGAACTAACAGGACTCTCACGAACATGCTATTTATGTATGTCGCAACAGATCACAAGAACTGGGACGGCGTGCCACCTTTCATAACTTACGCATTTAACACCGCACAGCATGAAATTGCCAGCTACAGTCTGTTCTTTCTTCTGTATGCTCGGCCGCCTCCCTGGATACCGGCTTCCCGTTTTTGGACCACCATGATTCCGGTATATCCGAGATCGTCTGACGTGCAGAAGAAGCCCGACGTCTTGCTTACCTGCGCACCCCCGCTTCGCCAGATCGCTCGAAGACACGTTTGGACCGTCAACGTCGACACGTGACGTATAATCGCGGAGACCTCGTGTTGCGGTGGGCGCCAAATAGGAAACGTGGGTTGTGTGAAAAATTGCTGGCGCACTATGCGGGGCCTTATGCTGTTCTAGACCGTATAAACGATTTAAATTATCGTGTAGCACGTCTTCATTCTAATGGCCGACGGTCTGAAAAGACTGAACTTGTTTATATAGCACGTTTAAAAGTGCTATATTCCCAGAGAGACTCTTTAACTCGCCCGGTGGGCATCGTCTGCGCGGAGAGAAATGTTGCTGCATATGTGATTTCGATATGAGCCTCGAGGTAGGGGGAACAGGCAGATAAGAGAAGACGACGTTCGGCTAGCGAGATAAGCCTCTGGTGCACGACACCTTCAAGTCTACCGGTACGCCACAGTGGAACGAACACATTGCTAAACGTAACAATATTTACACAGGCGAAGCACACCAGGCGTCGAGACGCGCCTTTACACGGGCACGACCGGCCGTAATGAAGGCCATGGAGAGGGAGTTCCAGTGCACTTTCGATGCGCTCCAATAGTATTCAAGGCATTGCAGCTGCTGATTTTTACTATGCAATTCTGGAAGTTATTGTTGTATTTATCAGAATCTGGATTAGTCGTCATATAATGGGTGCGTGTTCAATAGGATGAATGTTATAGCTTTTAACGGCTCGAATGTGTTCTTCTTAGACGTCGTTGACCATGTGTAACGCATTTGTATAAGAGCAGTAGCAAATGCTTGAAGGAAATTGGTTATCACGTTTTTGTTTGTCTCGTTTTCGCAGCTGTGTATGACCGCGTGAAGAAAGTCATAAGGCTTCTTCTGGACTTTGGAGCTCTCATGAAAAAGGCGTTCCTGTCAATCAAGAACCTTTTCACCGAAATATGTACGTATCTCATACACACTGACATTAAGGTCCTGATAATGCATGCAATCACTTTGTGTATTTGCATATCTCAGCAGCCGCGTGAGCGTCTGCGCCAATTCATCGATTCTCAATAGACTCGAGTCATTTCCGATGGAGGCGGAAATGTTGTAGGCCCGTGTGCTCAGATTTGGGTGCACGTTAAAGAACCCCAGGTGGTCTAAATTTCCGGAGCCCTCCACTACGGCGTCTCTCATAATCATATGGTGGTTTTAGGACGTTAAACCCTACATATCAATCAAAAGACTCGAGTTCTGTGGTCGCTAATATCATGCAGCATGACTTAAAAAAAACACACTGTGCGTATTATTCTCAGCGTACTAAAGTAGCCACTACTAAATGTTTCGTTAATGAGATTTAGATAAACAGTCTTAATTATTTTTCCAACTTAACAAGTCCTCACCTGATTATTAACATGTCAATTAGGAATTTTCACACACACACTGCGCTTGTGTGTGTGCCTTCTCTGTTTCTTGTCGATTTTTCGCGCAGTTTTGTAGTGAATTTTCAGTATGTTCCAAAAACATCCAACTGTTATTTTCAGTGACGTACTAATTACGTGCTCATTTAGTTTCCGCCTGAGGAAGAAAGCACGAGAAATATGAAAAATAACACTGGCCAATGCTCTCACCCACAATAGGTCTGGAGTTGCTACCTGACTGTCATCCCCTTCGACTGCAGTCATGTCGCGTGACATTTTTCAGATTTCGCGTGCGTTCTTTATTATCCAAAAAAAAAGTCAGTACCCCTTGAGAATAACGCAGTTAGATGTTATTTAATTACGCTTTCATATGGCCCAAAGACGGTTTAATGATTAATGAGCATTTGACGATTGAGAAACGCAATATGGTCTAAGTACTAGCCAAACAGTTAGTGTCTACTACAGGGAACAGTATACACCAAGTGTGCTCCGCGTAACGATGCTCTTATTTTTTAAAAGTCGTGCTACGTGATTTTGGGACACCCTGCAAATGAAATCATGAGTCTCAAAAGACGGGTGCTTTGACCAATGGTACAAAAAAAAGTTTAAGTAGTTTATTCTGAGAAACCTTCGCAAGTGACAGGCGCACGATTGATTGATGGTGTGTCCACGAACTTGCCTGTACACTTCGTCCTAATGTTTTGGGACAGCTTTCCGGCCCTTTAAACGCATCGTTTCATAGATCTAGAGCAAAATAATATCACGTCGTAACGATGGCGAAGAATCAAATAACTTCGAACAATGAATCGTGATTAAACTTTTTATGGGGCGAACCTGTACCCTGAAAAAAAGCAATAAACAATATAGCACTTAAATCACAAGAATACCGGCAGTCGTTGGTCCGTCTGGACTCAACAGGGAGCATGCAATGCGATTGTAGGGTAGTGCGATGAATCGCTGTGTACAACAGAAATAAATTGGGTTATTTTGTTCCATCAGGAACTTTTGTTTAAATGTTTTGTTTAAATGTTTTGATGAAAACAGCTGCTTACCTTTAATGATAGTAGCGCAATTGCGTTAAAGAGCTCTTTCGCAGAAATTCCGGCATCAGCGTCGTTGGTTGTAAACAAAAAATCACCTTGTCCACGACCGAAAAATTGCGAAAGATTCCAACAAAATAACGAACTTTGCGGGTTTGAGTGAAGATCGAACCGAGGCCATGTGCGGGACAAGCTGCCACACAGTCACGCGTCTCCTCTTTTTTCTCTTACATGATATTTACAACGAATGGGCTTTACGAATATACATAACACCTGAGGCCGCTTCGACAAATAGGTATTACATAACAAACCCTATACAACACTGTGTATAAAAGGGCAGTGCTCTTCATGAACTCTGGATACCAGTGCGGCTGAAACAGAAGTTGTTCTTCAAAGTCTTTTAGCTGCACAGTCACTTGTATAAAGAGGGTTTGCGAAGACGTCATTTATTTATTTATTTATTTATTTATTTATTTACCCTCAGAATTTTCACTTTACAAAGGGTAGGGGCACGTTACATGTCAAAAATAGGAAACAACACTTGATAAATATATACCAGAACAAAACTTCAAGTTTGACAGAATTACTCAGAAATAGATGGCATAGAAACTACGTCAACAAAAACACCGTCGCAGTAGCGATAATGCAGGTAGTACATGTTCAAGAGCTAAGCGAAGAACAGGACATACCCGAAGAGAAAAACAAAGAAGACATGACATATATACCACGAAGGAAAAATCAAGCAGCACCAAACATGCTTTGTAAAAGAACCTTAAAAGGTGATGTGTCGGTGATAGTGGTAGCTGAAAGTGGGAGTAGATTCTATTGAGATGTAGTTCTTGGTATGAAAACGCGCAAATAGGTAATGGTTCTGCTTTGAAAAGTACGAACATTTTGTAGATGGTCGATTATGGGTGATATAAATAAGGGGCGTTTAACAAGATGTTCGCAAATATTATTGTTATAATCATAACGCTAATGGAAGAGACTGAGCCGGGCTATTTTACGCCGAATGGCGAGTTCAGAAAGGTTGAGCTGAGACTTCATTAGTGTAACACTGGCCACGCGGTTATGATTGGACAAGATAGTGCAAACTGAACAATTCTGAACTGCTTCCAGTTCATGTGTTAGTTTAATGCCACCAGGATCCCAGATGGATCATGCGGATTCAAGTGATCGACGAATGTAGATACTGTAAAGAAGCTTCTTAAGGGATGAAGGTGCCATGTAGAAGTTTCTGCAAAAAAAAAAAAAGCCGAATAGACGCTTAGCCTTGGCGATTATGTACTTCAGATGATGGTTCCATGTCAGGTTATTGGAAATACGAACACCTAGATATTTGTAAGATGCAACAGCCTCGAGGTAGGTATTCTTAAGATACTACTGTGGCCAAACAAGTGAAGTGTGGCACACGCGCATTGCTTTGCATTTTGAAATGTTAAGTTCCAAGTTCTATAATTGGCACCAGATAAATATGGCATTTAGGTCCATCGGAAGTGAGGCAACGTCGTCTTGGTTATTTATTGTCCGAGAAATCACGCAGTCATCAGTGAATAGGCATACCTTTGGAGTAAACATTGTTAGCAGAAAAAAAACTGTGTTCGGGTATAAAGAAAGGCTCTAATCCACTTAAGCACGTTATGATCTAGATTTAAATGTTTCAGCGTAAGAAGTTGCACCTGATGACTAAACTTGTCAAACGCTTTCGAATAATCTAAAAACGTGCAGTCAATGGTAAATCCAAAATCGAGTAAGATATGCAGGTCGTTAGTAAAGACTAAGAGCTTACGAGAAAGTTTTACGGAAGCCATACTGGGAGGGACTGAAAAAGCAGTTACACTCGAGAAAGTTAACAAGGGGAGCGAAAATGATACGCTCAAGTATTTTGCATAGGACAGATTAAAGTGATATCGGGCGGATACTTAAGGAATTGTGTGTTACCCCCCCCCCCCCCCCCCCCCCCTTCTTGTGTATTGGTACTTTCTTACCAACCAGCCGGACACCAGGTGGCGTAGAGCGGAGCAGTCGGGGGTCTTTGCGCTCCCGCTTTAGCAAACGATTTATGCGGTTTTTGTGTGCTATGCCTCAGGATCTTGCTACGAGTCGACGCATAAGCTGGCAAGGTTCACGTCGGTAGCAGACTTTCAGCGATAAGTCCATTTTTGAGCATTTCTTGGACTTTTACACCACCGACTACGCCTCGCGTGCTTGGCCGATCAACCACAACGTTGAGTTGGCGTCTGAAGGGCAGGATGCGCCCTTCCTTGGGCACACCCTTCCTTCCACCTGCTGAGACAATATGCTGGACGGCGCCGCTGTTATTATGAACGACGATGACCTCCCTCTGGAAGAGTTTGGAGAAAAACACGGCTGGCGCTCCACCACGATGAAGAAAAGCTCGAGGCACACGAATGCCAGTGCTACAGAGCGTGCCACTGCGTGCGGCAAGAACGCCAGGGGCCATTTCAGTGCTACAAGAAAAGATCTAAACTTGAAGAATGAAGTTATCAAATCATCGAGAATGCCTTAATTGCCGAGAGAGCACTGGAAGATTGTCGTTCATCCAAGGTGTGGCTTGGACGGTGAGAAGCCGGCTCAGCTATACTTGGCCGGGCAATCGCAGAGGCAGCTGGAATTGCACCCACGCTACTCGGTTAGGATGTCGTCTGCCCGAATGCAACGCAAAATAATATAGTTATTAGCATGGAGTCCCGGGCGAACGCTGACTCCTACCTCAGGATGAGCTGACTTACATTGGGAATGAAGAAGTATGACATCAACACTTACGAGGCTTTCCCGCGTGAGACGTGCAAGGGGGTCATCCGTAAGACAGACGCATTGGAAAGTTCCACGGAGCTGGAGAGGAGCATGCTCAGTGAAAGAAACCCCTCAGCTCTGGGAGTGAGACGTATTAAGAACACTGAAGCGGTGGTTATTGTCCCCGATGGCTACAAAGTTCCCAACTTCATTTATTTCGGCACGGCGCTGGTCAGATGCTCGTTTTACCATCAGCAGCATGACTGCTGCTACGCCTGTGGCAGACAGGGGCACACGGCGGACGTCTGTCCGACTCTGGGCGAAGCTGTGTGCAAGAGGTGCGGAATCAACAACCCTGATGAGAACCATCAATGTTCGCCGCCTGTGGATTCTGTGGTGGTCCACATGCCACGACTGATAAAAGTTGCCAGCTAAGCTTTCAGCTTCCTTTTATTGTGTGAGGGTGGCGGAGAGAGCCACACGCAGAATCTGAGCGTCGTAGTCAGCATACGGTACCTGTGAACGCCGACGAGGGTGTGAGCCAGCCTGCGCACCGCAACTACCGTTGAAACAGTCGTTCTTCTGCAACTGAGGTGGACAGCCATGACTCATTGCAACGGGCAAGCAGCCGGTCCAGATCCAGATCTTGGTCCAGAAGTCGCTCTTGAGGCCACTGAAATGGAACGTCGTCTAAAGGCCGAGCCAAGTCACGGTCCAGAGATCGTCGTCGGTCCCAATCTAGAGGCCCGTCACACTCGAGGAACTGGTCTTGGGACCCGCATGGCACAGTCCATTTCCAAGGCCCACCCCAACCCGAGATGCATGGTGGCACCTGGGCTGACCGGATGCGCAGCGAAGGAGGTGGAAAGGTAATGGGGGTATCTGCGCCAGAGCATGCATGGTCTAGTGGAGCTAAAACAGCTTAGGAAGGAGAATGCCGAAACGCGCAGCATTATTGAGTCGCCGAGAGCCTAAATGGCTGAGCTTAGACATCTCAAGCTACTCAGGCATCTGCTTCTCAGTCGGTAGGTTCTCCCTCTCCTCAACCAACGGATGTTCCCATTGTCGTGGAAGCGGGCCCCTCGGGCAATCCAGCCAAGCGTAAGGCTGTGACTTAGGCCGAGAATGTGCAGGCTAAAGCTAAATCTGATATCAAGGAGACTCTAAATTCGATTTGACTTGAGATTCAAAGACTTAATGAGCGTTTCTTGGCGGGAGATCGACGTCTCACAGTTATGGGTCAGAAAATAGATATTAAGCATGCCAGAATTCAATGTGTGGAAACTAGATTACGGAACGCCGGCCTTATGGTGCAGAACCCCAATATCAGGGGAGCAACTAGGATTCACCTGGATTTCTTTCCAGAGGGAACGCCTTTATCGGCGCCCATTCCCATGAGTATCCCCAGTACGAATAGTACAGCTGCTTCTGTACAGAACCTGACAGTAGGGTCAGGGAGCACCTCCAACAATCAAGATCACCTTGCATGCTGAGTTTCGTATGTGGCAATAGAACTGCCGGCGGATCCTTAGCAAAAGAGGCACCTTGCAGCAGTTTGTACGCTCTCACAGTGAGAAGCCTCAAGTGATTCTACTGCAGGCGACGCTATCTGATAGTGTGACCCTCCCGGTGTACAAGGCACATACAGATTAAGGGGAAGGCAGAGGGATTTCCATGCTAGTCAGCAACAAGTTCACCTTTGTGACACATGATCTAGGGGTAAGGCCTAAAAAATCAGAGCTCTCCATGGTTGAGGTCATTCCGAGTGCTTCCAACCTTCTCGGTATTTTTATACTGAATATACATAGTAGTCCTAGTGATCATAGACAGCGTTAAAAACAATCATAGCTAAGGCAACCAGATTGGTTGGGATCTCCCCTTTGGTTATGGCGGGGGATTTTAACGCGCCTTTCCAGGCATGGAACTACCCGTATGATCCTGTTAAAGGTAGGAGCTTTTGGCAGGAGACGGGAGATGCGGATCTCTCGTTAATAATGGACCCGGCGTTTCCTACTAGACGCGGCACATCCACCACCAGGGACTCCATCCCGGACCTAGTTTTCGCGAAAAATGCTGGCTTGGTAGGTTGGAAAATCTTCTGACGAATTTAGGAAGTGATCATTATATTACACTTGCTAAATTGCAGATGGACGCAAAATCTAAAAGAAAGTTTACTTACGTGGATTGAGATAAGTTTCGGGAGTCACGCAGGGCTCGAGCGGAACAGGGGCAAATCCCGGAAAATCTGGAGCAATGAACGTAGATGCTGCTGCAGGATGTTAGAGCAGTTACCAGGACCGCTGAGACAGAGGTATAGACAGAAAAAAATGGACAGTCGGCTTGCGCATTTACAGGAGGCAAAGCAGTCGATATCGGTCAGATGGAATAGTCAGAGGCTTAATCGTAAGCTTCGGAAAAAAGATTGCGACGGTCAATACACTAATTGAAGAACATGGCCTAAACTTGTCGAGGCAGCAGTGGGATGAACTTTGTTACTCAGTCACTGGACAAATGTTAACCAGAGGTAAATGGAATTTTTTCAAACACCTGCTTGACGAGTCAAGCACTAAATATAATCAGAGGAGGGTTCTTGCTAGAATACTCCATCTTGCTCAAAAATCCTCCTCGGGTGCGGAGCTGTTGGGGCAGCTTGCTAAGATGTATCTACCCCAAGCAGTCGATTCCAACATGCAAGCTTATCCGGAGTATGTGGGAACACCTTGTGCCCATTTGGATGAAACCTTCGCCATCAGCGATGTGTGACGTGCCCTGCACGAACTCAATGGCCAATCAGCACTGAGTCCGGATAGGGTCACCAGCAAAGCGCTTCAGAACTTGGCAGAAGACTGTTGAATTTCTTACTGATTAAATTAATAGGATTTGAAAGGGAGGTGACTTCCCGGAGCAAGGAAAGTTGTCCAAGGTGATACTCGTTCCTAAGCCCGCTAAAACACCAAGTTTGAATAATCTGTGCCCCATCTCTCTCGCGTCATGCGTGTGGAAGGTGGTGGAACACGTTATCCAGAACCGAATGGCGGATTAGATAGTGCACAATGATCTCTTTCCTCATTACATAATGGGCTTTAGGCCAGGCCTATCTATGCAGGATGCTATGGAAATCATTAAGACTCAAATTTTAGATAATCATACCAGAAACACCAGGGCGATCCTACGCTTGGATATAAAAAAAGCGTTTGATAATGTTCATCGTGATTCTATTTTGGATGCGATTTCTAGTCTCAACCTAGGTTCCTCATTTCATGCGTTTGTCAGACCCTTCCTGAGTGGTCTAAAAGCTATAATTCAAGTTGGAGATACAGAATCGGATGTGCAAGTGTTTGGAAATAAGGGCACCCCACCGGTATTTGTTCTATCACCTTTACTTTTTAACATCGCCATGACTGGTCTCTGGAAGCAGCTTTCTGGAATTTTAGATATTGGTCACACAATTTATGCCGACGATGTAAATTATGCCGTTTGGTGTAAAGGAGGGAGTGATTTATTTATTTATGTATTTATTTATTTACTTACAGAATACTGCAGGCTTAAATCAGAGCCTTTGAAGGAGTGGGAACAAGCACCTGTACAAAAAATCACAATCAATCAGTAGTCAACGCGCACATTGTACACTCGTAATTATTAATACTCTCATACAAACAAGTACACATAGCAATTCATACAGTCCAAGTACGCATAGCAAGTACGCATGGCAATTTATACAGTCAGCGCGATGAGTTGTCGCACTTTTAGCGCTGCCCTCCTGAATGCCAAACAAAACCAGTTTTGAACGCCTCCTTCTATCTTCAAGGTCAGTTACCTTCACTTGAAGCAATTTGATCGCCTATTCTAGGCCAACTACTCCATTGATTGATTGATTGATATGTGGGGTTTAACGTCCCAAAACCACTTTATGATTATGAGAGACGCCGTAGTGGAGGGCTCCGGAAATTTAGACCACCTGGGGTTCTTTAACGTGCACCCAAATCTGAGCACACGGGCCTAAAACATTTCCGCCTCCATAGGAAATGCAGCCGCCGCAGCCAGGATTCGAACCGGCGACCTTCGGGTCAGTAGCCGAGTACCTTAGCCACTAGACCACCGCGGCGGGGCCTGCGCAAATTTTATCCTTCTTGGTCAGGATGCTATGGACGTTGGTCGAAAGCATGATCGATTTTCTGTGGTCATCGCAAGTGCCGCTTCCCCTTGCTTTTTCCTAGCTCCCCGAGGAAGCAATTATTTGGCGACCAGAACGAAGTTGCCGCGAAGAGAAGTTTGCGACACTAGCGGTACTAGTTACGCGTCTGGATGGCCCGATTTCATGCACACCATCAGTAGCGGCCGTAGCACTTCTCCTTAGCAAAAAGTGTGTTGTAACGCAAGTTAAAAGGGCAGTCAAGCTCTCTGGCAAAGTTGGTCATTAACACTCTAGCACGGCGATTGTTGAAAGAGAAATCTCGCATAACCACTTTGCTTCCTTTGAGTATATGACGTTTTGAAGAAAAAATATTTCTTTCACTTTGTAGGTAGAAAATTTTTACTATAATCAGACGAACTTTATGTGCGCGCGTAGTGTTATCAGCAGATAAGGTGAGGTCCAGGGACTGGTGAAATAAGCTCAAAACAGTTTTCTCAGACTGCTGTATAATTTCAGAGACGTTGTCTGCGATACCAAAAAAAAAAATCCTTGGCCTCAACGACACGCGCACGTAGCCACTTGTTTTTAAGTTGATTCGTTGTTTTAGTTTGCGCTGAACGTTATTTATACTAGATGTCTGCCTTTCAACTATTTACAGACGTGTCAATATATTGGAAATGTCTTTAGTAAGCGAAAACTGTTCTTGCTTGAGCTCCTGAATGTCACCTGACATAACCATTTGCATGGTTTTATTGATTGATATCTGGGGTTTAACGTCCCAAAACTACCGTGTGATTATGAGAGACGTCGTACTGGAGGGCTCCGGAAATTTTGACCACCTGGGGTTCTTTAACGTGCACTGAAATTTGAGCACATGGGCCTACAACATTTCCGCCTTCATCGAAAATGCAGCCGCTGCAGTCGGGACTCGAACCCGTGACCTGCGGTTCAGCAGACGAGTACATTAGCCACTAGACCACCGTGGCAGAGCGTTTGCATGATTTCAATGCGAATCGAGCACTACTACATATCTTTCATCAGTTTATGTATTTCAGTAAGTTGATCATCTTTAGGTCCCGGGTTCTGTTTGATATCCTACAAATTAACAACAGCAGTTAACAAAAAGGCACTAAAATTACTTCTGGGCATGGAAGTACTACAATACAAACATTGTCAGATCGAAAGCTCCTGCATAGTAGTCTATTAAAATAACTCACCCTCTAAACATAGGGAAGTATAATTGAGTACATACCTCTGGCGATGCCTCTAAGCCCACTGCCGGAGGTATGCATGCTACACAGCTTTAAAGGAGCCCAGTGGGGTCACTGTTGTCATGGTCGATGTCGGTTTTGCTTCGGCACGTGCAACCCCCCCCCCCCCCCTTTTTTTTTTTCGGATGGCCAGCTCAAACAAGAAAAACTGAAGAGTATCGTGCGCTGGCTTATATCCAGGTAGGTGCTGTTGGCAGCCACAGTGGAAGTCACGATGGACTGTACGTTGAGGGGAAGCAATGCTCCGGTCGTGGCTGTACTCAGGTACTCAACGAGAAACTGCAAAACATAGGAAAGCATGAATGAGTACATGCCTCTGCCGATGCTTCTATACCCACTCTTGATTCCGCATGCCTGTATAACATGCGATTTTCCTATAAACTATGCATCCCCATTAACGGAAGCATGTCAACTAGCTCTTAGAACTGAGACGTGGCTTACGAGCGACGTTAGAGGTGACGAGGTGTCACCCCCTAATTATGCGATGATTTCTAAATATGGGCGATCTCGTGGGAAAGGCGCAGCCATTCTTTTCAACAAGAAAGTTCACGTTCTATTTTTTTCGCTCCCTGATATCGTAGGTACAGAGACAACCTGTTGCAAGCTCCTTTTGAGTGCATGCACTGTCATTGTAGGTTGCGTCTATCTGAGCCCTAAAGGAGATAATAACGTCATTAAATCACTTCACAATATTTTGTTGCTTCATGCGTCCAAGAGCAGGCTAATTTTGTAGGGCAATTTTAACATGCGTTATATAAACTGGCAAACGCTACACTTTTCCTCAGCTTCCTAACTAATCCTTGATACTATGTTTAATGTCAAGTTGACCCAAAGATTAACTCAACCTAAGCGTGAATTTGTGTCTTCATCTAATATTCTAGATTTATTATTTCTCATTGATCCCCTTCCATGTAATAGAGTGAGAACTGACGTCATGAATGGTATAGCAGGCCATAAATCTAAAATTTGTAGTATACCTATTCGCGGCATCATATCATACCTAAATACCTCAACTACATATCAGGACTTCTGTAATGCTGATGACACCAGCATCTTTGATCACCTCATCGTGGAATTTCCTGTCTTTATAGAGCTATCCAATTATGCAACGTCTGACATTGAACAACTGTGGCATCGATTCAAAGAGATTGTATTTCACTGATTAGATAACTTTGTACTTATGAAAACGAAAAAGACATTATTCACTGAATCATTCATGCTAAACGCAAGGTAAAGCGCTTAAGGAAAACATAAATGTATTCCCAACAGCACATCTTGTTGAGTTCTTTCCACTGCAATTCGTAACACAAAAAGTCCAATAAAGGCGTCTAAAACAAACTACTTTACCAACACTATTTCTAACTTCCTAAAAACATCGCCTCAGAAGTTGTGGAATGATTTTAAACCTAAAAAACCAAGTGGGCACCCGGATCCCTCCAAAGAGAACTTCTATAGAGAGAATAATTTTAAGGAATATGTTCAATCAGTATTTATTGTGGACGATGGAAACATCCCACCCATGCAACCGAACACGATAAGAAGCACCTGTTGTAATTGAACCTGGTCTGTCTCGACTTTTGCTCAACATAGACACTAAAAAGAGACTAGCACCAGACAATATACGTAATATATCCCCCTCTCCCCCCCACAAAAAAAAAAGATCTGCCGAATGGTTAGCCAGATACTTGCGCTAAATTATTAATTATACATTGTCATCATTTACATTATCACAATATTGGAAAGTCGCAACAATTATTCCAGCATATGAGTCCAGTGACAAAGCTGACGTCTGTAATTATAGACCTATCTCCATGATCAGCTCAGTCAGTAAATTTCTTGAACACACAGTGCTCAAAAGCATAACCACATACCTTGAAGAAGAAGTCATACTTTCAGCTTATCAAGGTGGCTTTTGCCGTCCACAGTCACCCAGTTTGTTGATCTAATCCATGGCATATCACTCAGCATCTATAACAAAAACAAACGGACCTTCTTTGACTAGATTTGTCAAAACTTTTCGACTGGGTCTCGAATAATAAGCTCACGACTAAAATTGAATAAACTCTGGAAAACGAACCCATCATCTCTTGCATTCAAGCTTACTTCACCAATCGTGCCATGAGTCACCCACTCAATCACGTGTAACATCTGGAGTGTACCAGGGGTGCGTACTCGCTCCAGTTGTTTTCTTAATTTTTAACAATTATCTACCATTTAACATAGGCGTTAAAGTTAGATTGTTCGCTGACGATTGTATACTTTATCATAAAATTCACTCTCCTTAGGATCACATAACTCTAAACGTAGCCCGACACTCTGTTTCTAAATAATGCACTGACTGGCATAAGACCCTACACAATAATGAATCGACCTCCCTTACAGTTACTAAAGAAACACACATGTCTGAGTTCGCATATACCGCAAATAACATACAGCTAGCTCGAGTTCAAGAACAACAATACATCGGTTTATTGCTTACACACGATCTTAGATGGGATTCCCAAATCAGCACCATCACATCAACTGCTTTAAAAAGCTCTTCTTCCTCAGAAGACGCCTCCGTATTACGCCGCCTGACATGAAACATTTAGCATAAAAAACTTTTATCCGAAGAGTTATCGAATATGCTAACATTGCATGGCTCCCATGCACTAAACATAATACTAATAAACTCGAAAGGATCCCGAGAAAGGCCATCAGGTTTGTATTTAATAAATATGAAACTTCAGACTCACAGACTGAATTACTAAAAAAAGGCTTGCTTTCTTAGCTCTGAAAATAGATCCAAACTAGCTAGATTAAAGGTCGTGCATCAGCTACTACACAGACAAGTATACATCGGCACCACTACATATATTTTGGTATCTTCATGTAGAGCTACACGTAACGCACACTCTATGCCACTAGCTTAGTATTCACACCATTCTGACTGCTTTAAATATTTCTACTTTCAGGAGCCATAACAGACTAGAACGAACTAGGTCCATCAACTGCTAACATTCACTCGCTATATAGATTCATCACGATAATTGAGGAAGGAAGGCCGCCGGACGAGTCAGTCGAGTTGTCGTGGCGTGTACAGTTTCAGGTAGGCAACACGAACCACTTGAGTTTCGGCAGCTCGTCGACCTCTCGCCGTGAGACGAGCTATTACATAGTTGACCTCTGTAAATCTGTCGACAATGACAAAAGGTCCATCGTAAGTGGCCAAAAACTTTTGGCATAACCCGCGCTTGCGCATCGGAGTCCTCAACCACACAAGATCACCACGGCGATAAATCACTGATCGATGGTGAATGTCATAGCGTGCCTTCGCTTTGTCTTGCGATGCCAATGTGCGTAGTCGAGCTATGCGACGCGCCTCTTCGGCGAGGCAGAGAGTCTCGGCGACAGTGACGTTGTCGTGATCACAGAAAGGTAATTCTGTGTCGATTGTGTGCCGGGGCGAACGTGCATAAAGCAAAAAGAAAGGGCTATAGCCTGTAATCTCATGCTTCGCGGTGTTGAACATGTAAGTAATGAACAGGAGTACGTCATCCCAGTTCTTGTGGTCGCATGAGACATACATAGACACCATGTTGATAATGGTGCGGTTGGTACGCTCCGTCAGCCTATTAGTTTTGTGGTGGTATGGTGTCGAGTGACGCAGGCGGGATTCATATAAACGGAGTAGCTTCTCCACGACATCCGCTGTGAATCGTCAGCCACGATCACTGATAATTAGGCGAGGTGGCCCGTGTCGGAGGATGACGTACTGTAACAAAAACGACGAGACTTCACTGGCAGTTGCGGAGGCGACGGCCGCCGTTTCGCAGTAGCGTGTGTGGTAGTCGACGCAAACAATTATCCATCAGTTGCCCTTAGCCGATTTTGGAAAGGGGCCCAGAAAGTCAATCCCCACTTGTTCGAAAGGTGCCCTTGGAGTAGGCATCGGATGTAGAAGACCAGCTGAATCAGTTGATGGACGTTTGTGACGCTGACATTGCATACAGCTTGCCACATAACTCTCAATGGACTTCTGCATACCAGGCCAATAAAAGCGCTCTTTAGTCCGGTGAAGCGTCCGCGCCAAACCTAAATGTCCAGATGTAGGGTCGTCGTGCATGACACTCATAATAACTGTTCGCAGGCTCTCCGGGACCACTAGAAGAAAATGCGCGCCACTGCTGGAAAGGTTCCTTTTGAACAACAGTCCATCACGAGTACAGAAACGGCGTGCAATAGTGGAAGCGGATGAAGCGAAGAATAGTGGTGCTAGTTTAGCGTCCTTCCGCTGTTCTGCTCTGAAACTGGGGTAGTCCGGGAACGTAGGCGACACAGACGCTGCAAGCTGGTCAAAGTCATTGGATTCACAGTCCGTTGTGGTAAGTGGCATACGTGAAAGACAGTCCGCGTCAGCATGTCGACGACCACTCTGGTAAGCGACGGTAAAACTGTATTCTTGTAGCCGGAGTGCCCAGCGCGCAAGGCGGCCACAAGGGTCACGAAGGTTGACAAGCCAACACAATGAGTGGTGGTCGGTTACGACTGTGAATGGGCGTCCGTGCAGGTAAGACCTAAACCGCTGAATTGCAAATAATACTGCCAGGCATTCTTATTCTGTAATAATGTAGTTTTGTTCCGGCCTGCTTAGGGAGCGACTTGCGTATGCGATGACGTATTCGCGGTCGCCGTAACGCTGTACTAGGACGGCTCCAATACCTATGCCGCTAGCATCCGTATGAAGCTCTGTCGGAGCAGAAGGACTAAAGTGCTGAAGGACGGTTCGTGACGCCAGCAAAAACTTCAATTGACGGAATGAAAATTCGCACTCCGGAGTTCACTGAAAGGAATTGTCCTTTCATAAGAGGCATGTGAGAGGAAACGCAATGTCGGCAAACTTCGGAATAAAGCGGCGGAAGTACGAACAAAGTCCCAGGAAACTACGAAGCTCCTTGACGGAACGTGGCGCATTGAACGTCTCAACTGCTGCTGTCTTCTGGGGTCGGGGCGGATGCCATCCTTGTCAACGAGATGCCCGAGCACAAGCGTCTGGTGGTCGCTGAAGTGGCATTTCTTCGAGTTTAGAATTGGGCCAGCGTTTTGGATGCAGTTCAAAACATTATCCAGACGAGAGTTGTGTTCACAGAACGTGCGACCAAAGATGACGACGTCGTCGAGGTAGCACATGGAGATGTTGCACTTCAAGCCACGCAGAATGGTGTTCATAAACCTATCGAGCGTTGCCGGTACATTGCGCAGTCCAAATGGCATCACGTTGAATTCAAAGAGCCCATAAGGGGTTACAAAGGCAGTCTTTTCCTTGTCCTCTGGGCGCATCGGAACTTGCCAATAACCGGATCGTAAGTCTACGGAGGAAAAATAAAAGGCTGAATGTAATCAGTCTATTGCATCCTGTATACGGGGCAGCGGGTATACGCCCTTTTTAGTCACGGCATTCAGTCGGCGATAGTCGACGCAAAATCTCCAAGATCCATCGTTCTTCTTAACAAGGATTACCGGTGCTGCCCACGGACTGGCTGACTCTTGTACCACTCCCTTTTGCATCATTTCCTGCACTTGGTCGTTGATAATTTGTCTTTCTGACGAAGAAACACGATATGGTTTTTGGCGAATCAGACTTGCCGCGCCAGTGTTCATGGTATGGCGCGTTCGAGACAGGGGGATAGGGATTACTTTGCCCTTCTGCGCAAAGTCAAATACCGAAACGTGCTTCAACAGCACATTCAGTAAAGTTCAGCGCTCGCTTGAGCTAAGTGACTTATTTATCGTTGCCATAAGTGCCCCGTCCAAATTGTGACAACCAGTTCCGTCACGTTCTTCCGGCACGTCTGTGAGCTCGACGACTGATAAGGTCGCGTGTTCTTTGCTGACCGAAGCTAATTTCAAACCATTGGGTAGTGTCATGGGCTCAGAGGAATAGTTTATAGTCCATAGGCCAATTCGTCCGCCATCGATCGACACCACACAATGGGGAACCAACACATTCTTCCTCACGCAGTTTATGTGCATTGGTTCTACGCTCGCATCGAAGCTGTCAGAATCCGCGCCGCGACAAGCAACAGGAACACGTATGGTAGACAACGCAGGTATGAACGTATCGCCACAGACACACAGCGTAGTTTGGTCATTCGCTGGAGCTCCCAGAAGTTCTGACGGAATCTGGCCACTCACAAAGACTTTCCCCGTGCGACAGTCTACAGCGGCACCACATTCTCGCAAGAAGTCCATGCCGAGAATGACGTCATGTGTCGACCGAGGAATAATCGCAAACTCTGTCGTTTTCATAATGCATCCCAAAAATACTTCAGCACTACACACACCAATAGGGCGACACGGCTCTCCATTCACTCCACAGAACGTCGAAGTTTCACCACAGGTAAAAACAACTTTCTGCCTTAACACGTCTTTGAAGGAAGCACTCATCACGGAAATCGTTGCACCTGTGTCCACCAAGGCCATCACAGGCACATGATCCACCAAAACACGCACTTTGTTTTTAAACATACACACAGGAGGTATTTCTCTCAGTAGCACGTTTCCAGCGACCTCACCCCCATTGGCCGCGCTGGCTAGTTTCCGGTGGCGAACAGGGCGCTTTGCGACGCAGCGGTGAAGGAGAACGATGAGCACGAGGTCGCGGTGGGGGCGTTAAACTCCTCTCAGATGCCGGGGAGTGGTTGCGGAAGTTGCTGGGACAATAGTTGTCATCAGGAGGTGTGTGGGCCGGCCGCCGGACACCATAAGGCTGTTCGAAGGGTCGTGACAAGTCGGATGGTTGGTTATACCGAGAAGTCACCGGACGGCTGCAAAATCGCGATATGTGGCCCGACACCCCGCAGGAATAGCACACCGGCCGGGGTCGAAACGTCGGTCGCTCGTCGATGAATAGAGCGCCATCATTTGCTCTTGTGTGACGGATGTACTGGTTGGGTACGTCGTACCGAGATTTCGGGTGTCGAGGAGGCATGCGCTGAGAGCGTCGGTCATACCGCGACGCGGGAAGTCTGGTTGTCATCCTTGACTGTGGGGCTGGACTGTCCTCCACAGTGTCCGCGCTCATCGTTGGTTGCCATGGGGTCAAAGGAGGCACATTCATAGCCTCACGTGGCAGACACAACTGGCGATGGTCAGCTGTCGAACACGACATTTCTCGGTGGGACAGTTCCTCACGAAAGATCTGTAGAATGGTAGAAAAGAGGTCGAGGCCAGGATTCGTGTCCACACTGGTAACAGTTGTAACGTTAGCCAGCCGACCAAACTTGGGCGCAATTCGACGCATCTTGAGCTTTTCAAACGTTCGGCAATGCTGAATGACGTTGGACACAGAACTGAGGCTTTCTTTTCCAATTAGAAAATTATACACGTCCTCAGCAGTCCCCTTGAGCAGATGCCCAACTTTGTCCTCTTCCTACATGGTAGCACAGACCACCTTGCACAGCCTCAACACTTCTTCTATGTAAGTGGTGCATATCTCACCTGGTACCTGTGCCCGTTGCGACAGTGTTTGCTCAGCCCGCTTCTTTCTAGCAACCGAGTCGTCAAAACACGCCCTGAGCTCTTCAACAAAAAGATCCCACGTCGTGAGTGCGTCCTCGTGGTTCTCATACCATACCAGTGCGGTTTCGGTCAGGGAGAACACTACGTTGGCTAGCATAGCGCCTGCATCCCAACCGTTGGACTTCCCACACGTTTGTACTTGGTGAGCCAGGCGTCGACATCTTCTTCGGCTTTTCCTCCGAAGGGCGGTGGAACTCGATAGTACGGAAGCGGACCAGACGGTGCCGTCCTGGAAATGCCTGCTTCTTCGGGCATGTCGAAGTCACTCACGGCAGACCGTGCACCGGCAAGTCGACGGCTTCGTCGAAGCTGTGTCAGTGATCGTTCCGTAATTGAAGCGCTTACCCAGCACCTCCACCACTCTGTTACGTTTGAAAGAAACTGGTAGAGGTTGAAAGGAGCCGTTTATTAGGTCGTGAGGGGCAGCTCAGAAGCGCCCAACTGGTTGTGTGCAACAATATATATATATATATATATATATATATATATATATATATATATATATATATATATATATATATATATATATATATATATATATATATATATATATATAATTGCATTTTGCATTTGGGTGGTACAGGATAATGTATGCTATGAGAAATTAAGTTCAGCCGTCAACTTCTGCTAAACTAAAAATGGCACTGCACTGACCATAGTACACAAACACAAATACATAGGCTTAACAATACCGTCCGACTTAGGATGGGACGAGCACATAAGTCAAATTATTTCATCTGAAACCTTTTAGACAAAGCTCCTAGCATGCACAACATTCGTCAGGCCGATCCTTGAATGCAGAAGTACACTGTAATCACCTCCCACCTGCACAAACATAAAAGAAACAGAGGCAGTACAGAGAAAGGCCAGAAGGTTCATCCAGAACAAAGTTAAGCATGACCCCACTAATCTTCTAACTATATTGGACTTTCAACGCTCGAAGTACGAGCGAAATAGGCACATTTAAGAAATATTTGTAAGCTCCTGCAGAGCCATTTTAAAATATGCATTTAAAGTTACGGGTCTTATTCTCAAGCACGAGTCACCAGAACTCAGAATACAAACACATTATGACAATACAAATGCAACACTGATGTGTTCAAACATTCTTTTTTCCCGGTCGCCATCCATGAGGGGAATAGGTTGGCACCTCACATCACTAACACTCAATTATTCTCAAAATACACAGCACATTTACATAGCCAGTAACATTAGTAATCAAACGAGTACGTACTTGTATGCTCTGCAGGTAGTCACATAAGCATACGTTATTGTTTTGATTGATATGTGGGGTTTAACGTCCCAAAACCACCATATGATTATGAGAGACGCTGTAGTGGAGGGCTTCGCAAATTTCCACCACCTGGGATTCTTTAATGTGCACCCAAATCTTAGCATACAGGCCTACAACATTTCCGCCTCCATCGGAAATGCAGCCGCCGCAGCCGGGAGTCGATCCCACGATCTGCGGTTCAGCAGCCCAGTGCCTTAGCCACTAGGCCACTACGGCGGGGCGCATCTTTCATTGTTAAACTTACCATTTTGTTCTGTATTTAGCTTTGTAATCACTCTTTTTTTGTTCAATTTACCATTGTGTATGCACTTGTATTTTTTTGTATATTATGTTGCGTAAATGTTGCTCATGTATTGATTGATATGTGGGGTTTAACGTCCCAAAACCACCATATGATTATGAGAGACGCCGTAGTGGAGGGCTGCGGAAATTTCGACCACCTGGGGTTTTTTAACGTGCACCCAAATCTTAGCACACGGGCCTACAACATTTCCGCCTTTGTCGGAAATGCAGCTGCGCAGCCGGGATTTGAACCCGCGACCTGCGGGTCAGCAGCCGAGTACCTTAGCCACTAGACCACCGCGGCGGGGCATGTTGCTCATGTACAAATGCTAAGTTGACGTTATTCTTGTTTCTGACGAGCAATCGTAAATTTGGAAAGTATGCCCACCTGCTATGGTCTCAGTAACGACTGGCAGTATTGTAATAAATAAATAAATAAATAAATAAATAAATAAATAAATAAATAAATAAATAAATAAATAAATAAATAAAAGCCTTAGGAAGGACGTCCTAGAGGAGAGTGGCGCACTACAAACTAACAAAACAATATTATTTTGTTTATGGAAGTTCACAGAGGCGGCCAATCATTAAGAATATAACAATACATTTTCTATTTAACCAGGTTTTTACAGGCATTGTTTCTGTATGACCTGACAAATAATACAGAGGGAGCAGTACAGTAGGTCAGGAAGTACCGTATAAAATACATCATAATATGGATATTTTCTTGAGCGATAGAAGAAATATTGATTGGAGAATCTGGCTGCCAGAAATCGCACTGATTCGTATAATCTGCGCATGAACCCTTGTTGATAGGAAGACGATGCAAAATTAGTAGGTACCAGTAAATTTGAGAAAAAAAACCTTGCCGGAATTCACTTGCAAGAATGTTCGAAGCAGTTGATGAGCACAGGCACGAAAATAGGAAAAAAATGCCTCACCAGTCGTCTGATGAAGAGGTGTACCAACTCAAGACTGCCTGCACAAACTGGTTTAAAAACAGTGGCTCACCTCATTGGTTCATATGTTGATGACCAATGATGGTAGCAAATATGCGGGGAAACTTCTGTATGTAAACCCTCGAACAACAAATTATTAGCAGTGTGCAGAACATTTTTGTTGCCAGAAATAGGTTGCAAGCTTAAGCTCTGCAAAAGATATAGAGGTTATGGGGATAAACGTCTGGGCAAAGGGCTTTAGGGTGGGTACACGTTCTTTTTAAAAATGTACGCTTGATCTATATGCGCCTAATGAAACGCTTATTTTGGTGGCACACAAGGCATTAAATGCCCTGGAAATGGGTTGGTTTATAAGTACATTGGCCAAACTACAGTCCGAAGCTTTTATAGCAAAGTTCAAGCGCGCCCAAGCGTCTACTTGGAAAAACAGTTAAAATAACTTCCTCTACTTGTAAATGCATTGAAAATAACGTTTATGCTTCGCAAACACACGCGTTCTTTATACAAGATTCAGGGTACAACGTGTGTTTTCGACACCCCACCGTGGTGGTATAGTGGCCAACGTACTGGGCTGCTGACCCGAAGGTCGCGGGATCGAATGCCGGTTGCGGCGGCTGCATTTCCGATGGAGGCGGAAATGTTGTAGGCCCGTGTGCTCAGATTTTGGCGCACGTTAAAAAACCCAAGGTGGTCGAAATTTTCGGAGCCCTCCACTACGGCGTCTCTCATAATCATATGGTGGTTTTGCGACGTTAAACCCCACATGTAAATCAATCAACATGTGTTCTAGTGGTGATATAGCGTGGTAAAAGCGTGCATTCCCATCGGGCGTTAGAGCAATTGATAACGACTTCGTGGTTTAAAGCCGTCCACCCTTTACTGCGCTTGCTCCCACAAGACCACGTGTAGTGGGTGCCTAGCAAGTTCGAAAACATTTCACACGCACAATCGCTCGTTGTTGAAAGCATAATGCAGCCCATTACACATAATGCAGCCACATGCTTTAATGACACAAGCCACTTCCAACTTTATCGGTTACATTGTAGTGATCTGCAATTTAAACTTATCGAGTAACATCACACATTAAGAAGCATGCGCCAAGTGGTTGGGGACAGGATATCGCTATCGCACTAAACTCCTAAGGGCGATTTGAAGGTCCCCCAGTTCTTCGCTTTGACTGTCGAGTTACTTGGGAAGAAAAAATGTCTTTATATGATCAAGCTACGGGTGACTTAAAGTCATGCTAGGGTATACGCACAGTATGATGCAGCGTCACGAAAAAGGAATACGAAAAGGCAGAGTTACGTATACAGATTCCGTTAATAGACAGATTTATTTGTGCGTCCACAGCAGCCGTACGGCCTGTCAATTGAAAATGGCTAGCAGGCTGTGTTGCGTTCTTACGGCTGCTACGGACGCGCAACTAAATCTGTCTAGTGTTTGATGCTTCCGACCGCGTCTGCAGTCTCGCTTCCGTGGTGCATAATTTAACAGTCGTCGATGCAATGACTTGCTTCACTGCACTTGTATTCCCAATCATTGCAGTATTCCACAAAGGAGCGCTCAAAAGCGGTGAAGCTGGGGCATTACACGTATCGCCGTGTTCTTGGTGCTCGCATGGCTTACAACGCGAGCCAGTAAATAAGCCTGCATAGTTCGACCTTTAGTAATGTCTATAGTACGCTGTTCCCAGCCTTGCTTTAGGCGCTTCAGCGGTGATCACGTCTGGGCTGAAGGAGGGGCCTATCATGGGAACTTTCTGACTACCTCTCGTTTTGGTGATTACTACCCGAGACTATACACGTTATAGTTGCATCCCTGCCGATGTGATTCCGATGCAAGACAAAGTTTACCCAGCTCTGGGTCGTGCCGTAAATATTGAATGCTCGTTCGCATAAGGTGACGAGTCGGCTTCGAGTTGCCTCGCCTATCCGCGGCCCTAGCAGGTTCTGCTATCGGCCAGCATCGTGAAAAATTCACTTGTCATGGGCTCTACACTCCCGCCAAAAGCCAAACTCCGTGAAATATTCACGCCCCGCAGTTTAAACAGTCTTGCTTTCAAACCAGACAGTGTGCGCTCGTAAGGCTGATTGCTGGCGTAATGTTTACACGTGTGAGTAACTGATTCTTGTATTTATTTACACATTATTTTATTTATTCTGTAAGTTCCAACCTGTAATTTGAGGTTGCTATGAGCACATACAGGGATGGAGAGGGGGGCGCTTGCTACTAAATTTTTGAAGGCTATATAGCCTAATAAACACAAGTAGCAAGCATCTTCGCTAATGAAGTTTTCGACGTGCTGCTGATTTTCACGTACAAAGCTTTCTTAAATCGACTGTGCGCCACGGCAGAAAGAATCACTAATCGTTCGGTGGAGCGTAACGCTGCATACCGGGCGACGAAGTGTAGAGTCGGTACGCGGCGGCGAAAACAGCATGCATATGTAATGACGTAGCATGAGTGTCTCGGGAGCAAACTTTTTGATCACGTTACTCTCTCTGATCACAAGCATGCACGAGCAACGAAGTGTGCTAAAATCGATGTTTGTACTATTCCTGCTGTCTTTAAACCACACGCACACGCATGGTAATAAAATGCCCTTCACTTTGATCACTATACGCAGGTGGAACAATAACTTAGGTGAAACTGCTGAAGGAATAAAAAAACAACAACTACTGAGACAGCATTTGCCCCATTATGCCCTTTTGTGTTAATGTTCAGAATAAAGGGCACAAGCTTTTGCAACCAAATCGTTTGCCCTTTGATTTGTACGCTGTAATTGTTTCTTTAAAAGGAGAAAAGGTAGAGCGAGGACAATGTTTCAGATAAAGAGGTTGTGCTATTACACTGTTCAGCATATTGCCAAGGCATAAGCGCAGATGCTCGAACTGTTTGTCGACCAGGTGTTGTTAGTATACACAAGCCAGTTATTGTGGTGTGCATTAGGCAATATATCTAACTTCTCAAGTTATATATATATATATATATATATATATATATATATATATATATATATATATATATATATATATATATATATATATATATATATATATATATATATGAACTTCCAAACTTCGTTGCAACGAAGTTTGGAAGTTCATGTTAGTATAACTCATCCCCTGATGAAGGGAGGACCCCTCCCGAAACTGTTGGGAAATAAATATATTTATCCTTCTTGACAACGCTCCCGCTGTGCCATATCTTATTGCTTCACGAAGACTAACTGGCCCATTGAATTATTACTCACACTATATATATATATATATATATATATATATATATATATATATATATATATATATATATATATATATATATATATATATATGAACTTCCAAACTTCGTTGCAACGAAGTTTGGAAGTTCATGTTAGTATAACTCATCCCCTGATGAAGGGAGGACCCCTCCCGAAACTGTTGGGAAATAAATATATTTATCCTTCTTGACAACGCTCCCGCTGTGCCATATCTTATTGCTTCACGAAGACTAACTGGCCCATTGAATTATTACTCACACTATATATATATATATATATATATATATATATATATATATATATATATATATATATATATATATATATATATATATATATATATATATATATATATATATATATATATATATATATATATATATATATATATATATATATATATATATATATATAACGCAAGACAGTAGCAGCGTTGTGCAACGGCGTTTATTAAGCTGAATCGCCTGATGAACGCTACGAACGAAGACGACGTTTTTCGTCATGATGTTTATACACAGACAAAGAAGATGGTCAAACGCTGTGAATATTGTGCTTACTCTAATTTCCGCCTCACGCGGAAACGGCCAACGTGGCCGCTGTTTATGATGGTGGTGTACGTCGCACGATCGGTTTTAAGCGCGACGCGTGAACAACCTCTGTACCATGAAAACGGCTGTCGGAAGGCATGACAACACGGGTTACTCGGTAGTTAATTGGAGACGTGTGCTCGAGTATGGCGCAGGGGCCGATGAAACCTGAGTGACTTATCACACAGGCCGGGAACCAGCGTTAGGGTCCACAGCAGTGCTCCAGTATGAAGTGAACTACGCGGTGGAGGCCATCGTAGCGAGTCTTCCGCTCTTATTGGATTGCCTCTATAATGAGCTGGGCGCGTCGGTGACAATCGGCCAGGCGAGAGATTACGTACTCGCTCGATGTCTATGACGAGTTCACAGGGACGTCAAAAAAGGAGATGTCGAGCAGAGATGTCGGTTGACAGCTATAGACGAGAAAGAATGGGGAATAGCCCGTGGTGCGTTGCGTAGCGGTATACAAGAATACAAGAATACAAGGTTTTCTTTTCTTCACCGCCTCCTGCTCCCCAGTTTTCACAAATTTCCCGAATCTCAAGGTCGCCAGCTTGCCCGATCCACATCTGAATTCTCAGAGTCCTTCAAAGCATTCAACAGGCGTGGCAAGTGCTAATGTGGACTTCATCATTGTTTGGTGGGAGGGGTGGTTCAAACTACTTCTTTTATTGAAATGGCAATGCTCGTATTCCCTTTGCACTATTTAAGGAATGTTGAATGGTTTTTACATAATTTGTTTCTAATTATAGGTCGTTTTCATACTGCATCAAATTCATTCTTTTGTTACAAAAATGCATGGTTTTTTTCCGTAACCTGCTCAAATTTTGGTTTACTTAAGGTTAAAGTGCGGCCCCGCCGCAGTGGTCTAGTGGCTAAGGTACTCGGCTGCTGACCCGCAGGTCGCAGGTTCGTATCCCGGCTGCGGCGGCTGCATTTCCGATGGAGGCGGAAATGTTGTAGGCCCGTGTGCTCAGATTTGGGTGCACGTTAAAGAACCCGAGGTGGTCGAAATTCCGGAGCCCTCCACTACGGCGTCTCTCATAATCATATGATGGTTCCGGGACGTTAAACCCAACATATCAATCAAGGTTAACAGTGCGAAATTAACACACGGTGGACAACAAAAAGACAGAACAAGTGCTGACTTCCAATTGAGATTTTATTGACAAGAAGGCTGTTTTATATACGCGAGTGAACAGAACAAATAGTGGCAAAAAAGGTGAAACATGCAAAGATACGAAATAACAATCACTGAGCCTGCTATCTTCGCATCGCAAAAATGGAGCTCTATTTCTAACAGAGCAACTGTTGAAAGCTTTAAAAGACTCGTATTTTCATTATTTAGTTCCGGTAAACCAGCCCCTTCCACGCAAATTTCGGGTGGGCTTTGGGTCTGGTCCATGGGTTACTAGAGGATGCGCAACAGGGCGAGAAAGTAGTTCTAGACAAGATTAGTAAAATCGGCTAAAAAAAGAAAAAAAAATGATGGCTTTCATGCACTTCGGAAATGTAGAGCGTAGCAGACTGGATATTTTGCCGTAGATCGTGTCTATAAAAGATTCTAGCATGCTGCTAATGCACTGACCAGCAACACACATTCTACTTCACTTGTGTGAGGTTGTTGTTTGCGCATCTGATCGCAGTCGCTGCGATTCGCCGAGCCATCCAGTGGCTGCGCAACCTGGTGAACGTGTGCAACCGTCGCATGGGCGAGCCTTACGAGAAATGCCGCAAGCCGCTGGTGGAAGCGTACGCTGACTGCCTGGAAATGATGCCAGACCTTCTGGAGTGGATCTGCTCGCCCGTCAAAGTGATCGAGCATGTCTGCTACGTAGCGAAAGGTGAGCACGCCTTACATTGGAACTCTGCCAACGCTTGCCTTGCAACATGACTCTTGTTGTGGTGTTCCACAAATTCTCCTAATTGATTCCGGCAGCGACACAATAAACGGCAGTAACGTATCTTCAAGCTCTTTGAGCTCACAATTGCGGCCTGACGAATAAGGTCTTCGCTCACGAGTCACTTCATTTTCGTCACCAAGTTTTTAGCTATATTCTTTCTCATCATACGCCAAGTTCACATAAAATATCGCGGCCTCTTCGAATGAATATGTATTTTGGCGTGTGTCGCTATGATATGTTTGTTGCAAGAAGGTATATAGCGCATACAACTTATGAGGCCATAGGATAGCAAGATTAGAGCCGACAGATGGAAACAACGTAGTGGAATAATCAGGGTGAACAGTGGAAGTGCCTCAGACAGGCTGTCCGACGTTTCGATAGGATGACCTAACTTTCTTTCTAGCTTTTTTTTTTAATTTTCAGACGCCGATCATCAACAGGGACACGCGCCACCACCAGGGGATTGTGTCACTACTAACCCCTTTAAAACTAACACGCCAAGGATGACACGACGCCTTTGAGAAAGATAGGTCCTCCTATCAGAACGTCGGCCAGCCTGTCTGAGGTACTTCCACTGTTCACCCTGATTATCCCACTATATAGAATATCGGGGAATACATAGACTGTAGAAGGGCTGATAGGCAGGCTCCCAATATTTCATTATGAATGGACTGTACCCCTGACTACATCATAAAATTTAGCATGGATCATAGTACGGATTATGTACTCTAGCATAAACATAGACATGAGCTATAGACAACTTTTGGAGATACAGTATGTGGGACGAATCTACTATAAGGAAGTCGTCAAATTGACCTTTTAAACTGATTGGGTCCACTGAATAACAGTGACACTTTCGAGCAGATACTGGGCATTAGGATTTTTTTACGATGGAAATGAATCAACATAAACAATTTTTAAAATGGGTCTTTTGCTTGCTTAACAAATTTTCGGAAATCCGAGTGGACGGACACCAAGAGCAGGAAGAGAGCGCTCACCAGCGGGCTTTTTCATTAGCCTCAAAGGGAGGCTCGAAATTAACGAGCAAGATACACTAATGATTTTGAGTGAGTTTATCAGCTACCACTGTAAGTGAAAGGCTTCAGCCGAGCTTTATTTTGCTCTATATTTGTGTTATTGCGACAGTAACTTCGCTTACGTTCATTTATCTGCGCGGACATCGTATGGGTGGATACGCGCAGGATAGTGCGCATTTATGCCAACGAATGCAGTCGAAAAGCTTATTATGCGCCCGAGCAGTTTCGAAAATGGATCAATTGTGAGCTTCGACGACGACGAGGGGGGGGGGGGGGCTGCAAAGGTTTATTGCAGCGAAAATCTTTGCACGTTCGTTTATTATCAGATATGAGAAGCACCAAAGTTCGGGAGTGGGGAGTATAGAACAGCGCGAGTGAATTGTCTTTGGCCGGGGAAGTTGATATCTTGCTGTGTACGGTGCCTTTTTGACATTCCGTTTATACATTTAATGTACGCGGAAGAACTGCTTTGTCTTCGGCGATACTCTGTGCAGCGCTCGCGGACTTACGTCACGTGCAAGACAACTAAGTGAGTATTTCTTTGTACAATACATGATTTATAATGTTTAGCCTTGGCGAACAAGTCACTAAAAAAGTAAGGTTCATATCAAACTAGAAAATAAAAATGCCAGGCGTGCGCGAAACGCGCTGCACAGCCACAGCGAAAACTAGAAGAGAGGCCTTTTCAAAGTCTTTTATAGACACACTTTGGGTAACTGCTACAAGCACACTTGTTGGGTACCCACTTCGCCATAAATAAACAAGATTGTTGTGCAGTCTATAGGTTAGTATTCACTATGCTATCCTTCGTCATTCTTCTGAGAAACGTGGTATCCGTTACACACTTGCTAGAAATTTTGTGCATTTTTTATGCAGTGGCTAACGATGATGAAGAATTACGGAGGAAGTAGGTATAAGTCACAGTATTTAGGTGATCAAAAACAGGTCTTTGAATAGGTTGGATGACCCACTCCTTACGCAATTCGCATTCTGTTACGCCTGGCTGTTCCTTTGATGTTCTTAAACGCTTTATTACTCATACTGCCACGCACGTTTCTTATTTACACTTATGTTTCATCCGGCTTTCGCCCATGAAGTCTGTCTGGAATGCTCAGGGCAAACTGCGCCTCGATATTCTAGAAGCTTCACAATTATTGAAGATCATGTTGCTAAGATTACGGTCACGTCGTGAACACCCCAGATTATTCTGGAGGCTGTGTCGCTGCTAGAGATAACGCAGGATATTCAGTGGCAAGTGAATAAATACCGACACGTTTCACCGCTTGTCAGTGGATCAATGGCCGACGCTCTGTTCGCCACTATCATTGCGAGTGTCTTTGTAGTCGGGGAGAAGGAACTCGGATGGCGGGCTCGGGGCCACTCGTGGCCGTTTTGCTAGCTCCACATACACCAAATGTGGTGTTACGTGACGTCATTGGAGGACAAAATATATGACTGGTGCAAATATGATAATCCTGACACGCGTGTCAAGTAAGAACATGACAACATTCTATGCTCATAGCACGTTTGCCACCGTTTCGCTAGCTCCACATATACCAAATTTGGTAGCATGTGACACGATGAAGGTAAAAAAAGTGGCAGATTCCACGTACGGGGGGAATCGATGATATGTGAAGCACAAATGACGAAGGGTGATAGGTCACTTTATAATCAGCACAACGTTAAGAGGCGGAGGTGAATTATTCCGTACATTTCTTCCATGTCATGACATCATGTTTACGTGCCATTTACACTCATTGTCCATTCACGTCAAGTAATACCAAACTTGGTATATGTGGAACTAGTGAAACGGCCGCGAGAACGCTATGAGCGTAGCATGTGGTCATGTTTTACATGAAACGGATGTTTTGATTATCAGGTTTGGACGTGTCATTTACCTTCGTCATCTATTCACTTCCCGTGATACCAAACTTGGTACATGTGGAGCTAACGCAACGGCGGCGAGTGCGTCATGAAGGGCCCAATATATTCCGACGCAACGTGGACCCACGCGCAGGCAAAACGTGGGCACTCGATAGTATGACGCCAGGCGCGACCGGCGCGACAAGCGTCCGTCAGCGCGGCCCGGTAGCAAACGTCGCGAAACGCGACATGCTGCATTTCGCGCCGACGACGTTACTTAGACAGCACCGCGTCTGCCTATCTCCGTGACAGAGGGAAGCATCGTGCGCTCAAACGCGCATGCGTCAAAGCAACGCAGCGCGCGCGCACCTGCGAGTATATGGCATGCAGATCCACAATGAAGGTCAGTGGGCAGATCCACTGATCTCTACTAGGGGGATATCATGTTTGCAGCATGTTTGCACCAGTCAGATACCTTCGTCATCCATTCACGTCCCGCAATACCGAATTTCGTTCATGAGAAGCTAGCGAAACGGCCGTGAGCGCATCATGAGCATGGCATGTAGTCATGTTGTTACATGACACGCATATCATGATTATCATGTTTGCACCAGTCATACACCTATGTCACCCATTCACGTCCCGTAATAGCAATCTCGGTATATGCAAAGCTAGCGAAACGGCTGTGAGCACATCGTGAGTGTGGCATGTAGTCATGTTGTTACATGACACGCATTTCATGATTTCGATGTTAGTGTCTGTCTCTTGTGTGCGCCATGCAGTCATGTCCTACCATAGCAGTTTTGCAACATACCGTGTGAATGAAACCACCGCAAGACCAGCAGGACCATGACATGTCAATCATGACATTTCAGACATACGTGTCATAATTTTCATGTCTTGACTAGTCAGCCATGTTTGTCACTCAGTCATGTTATATCATACCAAGTTTGGTATTGATACCATCATCAAAACAGCCAGGAAAGCTAAAAGTTGTGGATGGCTAGATAGACAGATACGCTCAAAGTCGCCGAAGTTCGCCAAGAAATGCTTCGCATTTAATAACGCGTGAAAACATAATATTCATGACATGGAAGTCATGTACAGCATGATTCACGTCTGTCTCGTGACGTTGTGCTGATTTTATTTGACATTCCTCATTCGTGCTTCGTATATTTCGCAGACTCTTTTTGTATCCCACCAGATATAAAATCGGTTCATTCATTCATTCATTCATTCATTCATTCATTCATTCATTCATTCATTCATTCATTCATTCATATCGTTTTCCATTCTACGTGGGATCTGCCATTTTTCAGAGAGAAGGGGCAATGCCACGTGCATTTCTTATATACACTTATGTTTCGATTGGTTTTCGCCCACAAAGCCAGTCTAGAATGCGCAGCGCAAACTGCGCCTCACAGGTTCACGATTATTGTAGATATGCGCCCACTTCGTAAACATCTCGGATTAGTCTGGAACCTACTTCGCTGCTAGTGATAACACTAGAATATTTTATGGCAAGTGTATAAATACCGCATGCTTCGCCGCTTTTCCATTGATCGACGACGGACACTATGTTCACCGCTATCAGTGTCAGTGTCATGCAGTAATCTGACTATTTAGGGGTGAAGCTCTTTATAGCGTCACCCGTTCGTTTCCCGTAGTATGTAACAAGTATAATATTTTGAGCTCCAATGTGGTGCCGGTGAGAGACTTCTTCTGTGCGTTGTTGAACAATAAAAAATAGTGCTCAATGTACATGTCAATGGCTGCTAATGGGAAATGAGAGACAGGATCATTCGGCTTTTAGTTAACGCGCAAGCTGCGATCACCATTAGCAGCCATTGGCATGTACATTGAGCACTATCTGGCAAGAAAGGGTTGCTACGTTATACTCGCTGGGTGTAACCTCCTTGGTTTTAGAAAGGTTTAGCGAGCGTTGGGCCGCAGTGCCATGAATACAATGAACTTGTATATACCATGAATGAACTCGAGGTGGTTAAAAATGGGAAGTAGATACGAAGCGCAAGCCGTAAGAAAGTAAAAGCCGAATTCTCCGCCTCTCATTTCCCCTTAGCAGCCATTGGCATGTACATTGAGCACTATCTGACTGAAAAAGTTTGCTACGTCATACTCGCTGGGCGTAACCTCCTTGGTTTTCGAAAGGTTTAGCGAGCGTTCGGCCGCAGTGCGATGAATACAGTGAACTAGTATATACCATAAACTCGAGGTGGTTAAAGGTAGGAAGTGGACACGAAGCGCAAGTCGTAAGAAAGTGTGCGTGTGCCACCTCTCGTTTAGTCCTTGGAATGTCCGCTGGGTGGCGGTGCTTCTATATGGGGAATATATGATGAAAAGATGCGAGATGGTGGTACTTGGAGTGTTGAATAGATGGACGAACGGACACATAGACAGATGCATGGATGGACGCATGAACGGACGCAGGGGCGGCTGCATGGACGAACGCAGGGACGAACGCAGGGACGGACGCACGAACAGACGCACGCGCGGACGGGCTGATGGACGCATGGACGGTCACACTGATGGACGCATGAACGGACGGAAGCAAGAACTAATGGACAGACGAATTCTTCGCCCCACTCTCGATCATTCACTCCGTGGATATGGTGGAATTTTTTTTGTGGGGCCACAAGTTCGGCCCAAATATATCGTTTCATCTTCGACCTGAAGTCTGCTCCCTTCGTTCGCGTCATGACCTAGTGAAAAGTTAGCGCGATGTTGATTTCCCGACATCAAGACCTGCCTAAGGCCCGTTTAGAAATGGTTTCCAAGCACCGGCGTGACTCAGTGGTCGAATACTGGGATGGCATGCTGCTTCGAATCCGATTGTGTCCATGCTGTTTTTTATATACTAAGTTTTTTTTATTTCTTGTGATATTGATTACAAAGACCGGCTGCAGCGGCAGCGTTGGCGGTGGACAACCACGGCGCCACGCGTGACCCGTGTTCCGATCACATAGCAGCTTTCGCTGTAAAACGCTTATTAACTAGTGTCAGTGCTCAAACCTTGCAAAGCCTGGAGAAAAGAAACAGAATATACGTGAAAGCTTAGCTGTTTGTCGCCTCAGGGAGACCATTCGTATACATAATCAATGACGTCGAGGCTTGCGTGGTGACTGGCCGTAGAATCTGCCTGCGGAGAATGAGTTCATAATGCCGGAGAATGCTGGAGAATGAGTTCATAATGAGGTGTTTTGCGTGGCCCATCCTGTGGCGTGTCCGCCACGCTGGACCAGTGGGTACAGAGCTGCTGACCCGTGGGTAGCGGGTTCGATGCTGGCCACGGTGGTCACATTTCAATGAAGGTGATGTCAGCGCATGTTAAAGAACCCCAGATGATCGAAATTTCTGGCAGCATCCTTCACAATCATCTCGTTCTGTCACGTGGGGCCGTCGCGAATGCATTCTGCGTATTTAATCTACATATCTCAACATCGCTATCCGCTTCAGACGTCACGTCTATGCGGGCTTATTGTGGCATGAGAGATTTTGAAGCTTTGCTCTCCAGAAGAAATGAATACGCAAAAAATGTGCGAATGATATTTTTTTTAAATATTTCGTCGCGAGCGTGACAAGCAGTAGTTCGGCATTTACGTGTTGAGTTGCGTTTGTGTCCAATACAGCAATGTTGCAGTGGTTTATTTCTTTATTTTACTTTTAACTCACATAATTTGGCGAAGTGGACGTGCTGATAAAACGTGATATTATTAGCGCTACATGATCACAAGTGTGCAGTTATAATGATAATGGTTACGGTTCTGTGTCTGTCATAAATAAAGGAGAGGCGCGTGCCGAACGTGGAAGTGCTGCGACGGTGCGGGAGAAGAAATAACCCGAGAGCACCAGCCGCGTAGAGGCCAGAGATTGGCCGCGTAAATACTCGTGGCACGCGACCCGGGCCAGGAGGAAAACCCCGGTGGATGAGCTGGCACTGTGTTGCTTGCACGCCGAGCAGCGAGGATGTGAAGAACGAGCGTTGCTGCCACGACGGGAGCAGCATGATCCCTCGGTTCCCAGGATGTCGGTGCGAGAGGCCTGGGGACCTCTGAGGTTGCGAGTGAGGCTACCCGGACTTGCCGCACCCTTCTCCAACAGTTCATGCATGGTTGACTTGTAGCTCACCCCCTTCACGGAAGCACGGCGACTGTCCACACCAGTCAGCAGAGCGAACTTGTAATCTGGAGAGCCCATGACGAGGCTAAGCCTACGCTAGCGAGGCTGAAAAAGACGAGTTAGTTCGGACGTCGGTGACGATAACGAGCGGCTCGTTCGGCGGGACCGACCGACGGTGGCAGCGAAGAAGTTGAGGAGGCAGTCAACAACGCACGTGACGAACGTCGACACGGCATCGGATAGAAGCCAACGTGAACCGTAATGCCATTCGATTGTGCTAACGCCATATGGAATAAGGAGCAGTGGCTAGTGCTAAGAACAGATTTAGAGTGGTTTGTGGACTATTTTGCTTGTATTGCTATAGGGGTAGTTTTTTGTGGCATGGAATGTTGGTTTGCTGTCGATTTTCTGCCTTTTATCTTTTGGACTATACAGTGTTTGTTCGTTGTGCAACGCCTGTCTCCCGACTTTCTCAATTCCATCCGAGGCAAGCGCTCCCGAGATAAGTTTGTGACAGTGTCACAAAAACCACGGTATGATTGTCGGAGACGTGTAGGGCACCGGCGATTCTGGCTACCTCCGGTTCCTAAACTTTCTCATAAATGTGCGCACACGGGCCTCATGCATTTTCGCCTCCATTGAAAATGCGGCCGCCGCGGCTGAGAACAATTAGTGTATTGTTTGAAGCGGGAGCTCAGTTATGAGGCTTTGACCGATCTCGTGTTCTTCCATTTCACGCGGAATAATATCTAGCCTTCTAAATAAAAATATAAGATCTCGCGTCTTTCATCAACTACAAGTACCGCTTTCTAGTTTATAACATCTTGCATCTTTTCATCATCAGCTACAAGTACCACCATCTAGTAAACACTACAAGAACTAAACGAGAGGTGGCTACATACAGGAGACGGTACAGCCATCTAGTGAACACTGCAAGAACTAAACTAGAGGTGGCTACATACAGGGGACAGTACCGCCATCTAGTGAACACTGCAAGAACTAAACTAGAGGTGGCTACATACAGGCTACAGGGGACGCACAGCCCACGCCCTAAGGAGCTTCGCCCCTAAAAAATGCCGCGTCTTTACGAACGTGAAAGCCAAAACATGTACCCGCATATTGCATGAGGGGCGCCATTCTTGGCGGAATTTCCAAACCTAAGTTAAAAATGAATTCAATAAACTGAATTTTATTGACATAAAAACAGCGTACAGAATACAACAGTCTAAAAATACAGCTGAATGATTATCCAAAGGTTACTTGGGATTCATTTGAGAAGTAATATTGAAAAACGCACGTCATTTGCCCACGAAAAATAGAGTACAAACTCAAATATTTTACTAAATTTATAACACATGACAAACTGAATACAACATGATGCATGTACAGAGTTTAAGGAATGCTGATAGATACTGGCAGAGAAAAAAGAAGCAAAAGGGTGTAAGACATTGTTTGAGAAGAGCATATCAATTTTTAAAGTAATAAATGAACATATAAAAAAATATAACCTCAATATCAAACTACTGGAATTCAAATTTCGCGTCCGTGTATACGTTTTAAGGAAAGTCGAGCTGTTGCAGCAATGAAGTTTGCGAGCGCTCGTGGCACCGTGTGCTCTAAGGTGCTCTGTGCCTTGGGAACTCTTGATGATCGGTAATGCGATTTTTTCCTCGCATAGTGGCACCGTGTGGAGGCAGCGTTCGGAGACAGGTTCGGCGCGGGCACACGATATATGCGTGGAACATGGAGTGGCTGTGAGTGTTATCGTGTCGAATTCTATTTGATCCGGGTTCCCACGCCAAGCTAGCTGTACTGGTCGTCGCAGTTATACATTGGGGTTGCATTCAACGTACGCTCCTATATTACGGCATTAGTCCTATACATGCACGCTCTCTTTGTATATCTCCCATAAGCGCAGCTCATTCTACACATATGAAGCCAAGAACGAGCAAAGAGGGTTTCGCTTGGATCGCCTGTTCTCGTTGTTGTGGAGGATAGCCTGGTTCTTTTCCATTATATAGAATAGACCGGAACAGATGGAAGGGTATACAGCTATACCGAGACACAATAAAAGCTAGACGTGCATTTCTGCGATTAACGGAAGCAGCACACACACACACACACACACACACACACACACACACACACACACACACACACACACACACACACACACACACACACACACACACGCACACGCACACGCACACGCACATACACACTTGATATATGGGGTTTAACGTCCCAAAACCACCATATGATTATGAGAGACGCCGTAGTGAAGGGCTCCGAAATTTTCGACCACCTGGGGTTCTTTAACGTGCACCCAAATCTGAGCACACGGGCCTACAACATTTCCGCCTCCATCGGAAATACAGCCGCCGCAGCCGGGATTTGATCCCGCGACCTGCGGGTCAGCAGCCGAGTACCTTAGCCACTAGACCACCACGGCGGGGCAAACACGCACCCACACGCACGCACGCACGCACACACACGCGCGCACACACGCACACACACACGCACACACACGCGTATGTATTCAACACATACACACACACGCATGTACTCACACACACACACATACGCACGCGCACGCGCGCGCGCGCGCACACACACACACACGCGCGCGCGCGCGCACACGCACACGCACGCGCGCGCACGCACACACACACACACACGCACATGCACACGCACACACACACGCACGTGCACGCTCACACATATGAGAAAGTCGTGGTAGATGCGTGCGCCTAGCTGTTCTGGATGCGGTCGTGCCGCTTAACCTTAGTTTGATTCCCGCTTTATTTTTTTAATTTGTTTAGCGATGCGTCAATATTGACGATACTGCTTTCAAGGTATCGTAATTTTGGTTGTTTATAGGAAAATCACGTCGCTGTTTGTGAAGGTTGTTATCCCTACCGCGTTGATTTTTCGAGGCGCAGTGGGCACGGTCTTGGTGTGCAACATGATGCGTTGTTGCTATTCGTGTGACTTCAGCTCGAGTCGCGCTGACCTACTGAGCTTTTCTTTCTTTTATGCTTTCAATATTGTTTCGAGTAATGTTGCCAATTCGAAAGACACCTCGCTACAGTAAAGGAGGAGCCACTGGCCAGCGAGAATTCGGACAATCAGCTGAGTCAAGGTTCTCGCTGACTATGGTATTCTTGAGCCCTGAGATGCAGGAAAACCAAGTCACGAACAAGAAATACATTTATTGACCTGACACACACAATTACACACACATTGTCTGACTGAACAATCCAAATATCTCTTAAGTCCTAATCTGGAGTCTTTAACCCACACGCGATAGGAACGGCACGTCCTGACGTATAGGTCCGTCAAGCGTCATTCACGGTACCGCACAGACGTAGCGACGGTGAAGCGGACAGTTGCGGTGATGAAGTCGTGCGCAGGTGCAGGAGTAGACGAAGACCTGCTCGTCGTGGAACGTACAGGCCCATGCTGGCGACGGCCCACTCGAACGTGTCACCACGGCCACGGTCTTAGCTCGGGTTGTGCTGGAACGCCTGGGACGTGGCACCGAGGCCACGATCTTGGCTCCTGGCCCGCACGCTCGAGCCCCACAGGAACAGCTGCTAAGCCCGGCCCGTAACGCTAGCTCGTTCCCGGAACACACCAAGCTCGTCCCGGCTGGTCTGGTCGCGCCAGCTCTGCCCGTGTGGTCTCTCGGACCGAACGTCCGGCGCTCTGGCTGGCTGGCCACGATCTTTCAGCCCGGCGACATTCACCTGCTCACGGGCTTCGTGAGCGTCTCTTTCGCGCACGCCGTCATATTCTTCCGATCGGCTCTTTCGGTTGTGGGAAAGTAGTAGTAGTAGTAGTAGTAGTAGTAGTAGCAGCAGTAGTAGTAGTAGTAGTAGACTTTTATTCAGCCACAATTTACAGGCCGAGCATTTCGACCGCCTGTGCTACCAGTCGACGCTGTTCTTCTTCCCCTTCGGCGCCGATCCAGTGAAGCCAGGTGGTGATGGAAATGGATGGGGAGGGTAATAGCTGGATTGCTGAGCAGTTGGGCAGTAAAACAGGCAGTGTGACAGGTCGGCGTATGGGAAGAGGCAATTAGGACAGCAGGGGTTAGACCTATATTTATAAAGAAAAAGGTGAGAGGGGGTTATCAGGCAGTTCATTTGGATGTGCCGTAGTGTTCGAGCCTCGAGCGCAGTGAGTGATAGATGAGGGGGAGGGTAAAGACGCTTGTCGAGCCGGAGCTGGAGATATACCTCCTTGATATTGCGACGCAAGGAGATCTGCCCATCGTTATTCGCGGATCTCTCACTGTCTTCCGAAGGTGTGGGCGAAGGAATGAACGGTGCCCGGTGCAATATATCGCGGGCAAGCTGATGAACTAGCTCATTGCCGTTAATACCTGAATGCCTAGAAGCCCAGCGAAGGAAGACAGTGGAGGGTTGAAGAGCAGAGGCCGCTCGCTCGACCTCCTGTTGAAGAGCAGAGGGCAACGTGTTGTTCTGTATCTGACGGATGGCGGCGTGAGAGTCGGAGTAAATCGTGTACTGGGGAAGAGAAGGGAGGGAGGAAAATGACTGCATGGCGTGGACCATGGAAAGGACCTCGAGCGAAGGTACATTTGGCGGGTGCAAGTATGGCCCACTGGTGTGCGTGTGAGGTGCCGAAAGGTGTGGATGGTAGATAACGGAGCCTCACGAGCCCCGAGGAGCCATGCATGAGGCATCCGTGTAGGCAACTCCTTGTGTAGAGAGAGGAGAAGAATGATGCTGTGCTGCCGCATGACGCGGCAGCACAGCATAGATAGCTGCTTGTGCCCGAAGCGCGCGCCAAGACAGAACGACTTCACGCACCGCTGCTCTGCCTCGGCCCTGAAGAATAAATGTGGCGAGATTCACCCCCCTTACTCGCTACACTATCTTAGGACATTGAGGCTAATCGTGTACAGCTAGCAAAGATAGTAGCAATATTGGAGAAATTTGAATCGCACCGCCAACAGCTTTGAAGCTTCAGTTTTGGAATGTTCTATTTCTTTCCCACTTAAGCTATCGCTGTTTAGTCAAGGGCACAGCATTAACGAACCTCAGCCACTTGATTATATTACAAAAGAAAGCACTGCGTAAAATTGCGTGTGTTCCAAAAACTTCCAACGCAAGACCCCTGTACATCCAATAAAATATCACGTCAGTTCACAACATGTGCCCATTAAAACTGGCCAGAAAGTGTCAGCATGATACAGACGGGCTACTTCGTACATTATTCAAGCTGACACCGCTTATAAGGCCTTATAATGCAAGCAATGATGATATCTAGAAAACACTAATTTCACACACTACACCAACAAAGCACATTCTTCATCACACGCTTCCAAAACTGTTGAGTGAACTCCATCAATATGGTATCGATGTAGAAACAACTGGAAACTTTCCAATCAAAGTGTTTTTTTTTTGTCGTGGCGCATTGATGCATTTTTTTCTTGCAAAGGCTGCACATTAAGTTCAACTCATTCCCAAGTTTTATTGTTTTATATCTATTTTTCTTCACTCCGACATTGTATGAAGGAACGGTCATTTAACTGTCATGATTAGGGAATGAGTTAATGTAACACAGTGTATAAATATTAAGTTGTATAGTATTTATTGTAACAGTTGTATTGTGTTATTCCATTATTATATTTATTGCATTCTATAACTACTCTATAAGTACTTGCACGCTCTCGCTCTGTGGCATGTAAAGTGGTGCTTCGACGCTTCACTTTTTTTTCGAGCCTTCGTGTTCCACAACACGCAATCTTGTGGACAAAATATGGTGTTCTTTAATACCAGATGGTCTAAGCGACATCACACAGGACACGCGCCATAGTCAAGAGACTTGTGTCACAGAAGAAAGCAACGCAAGAAAACAGTTTCAATGAGATTTTTAGGTGGGTTTGCTGTCAAGGCGATTGTTTACCGATTCTCTCTTTTCGTTCTTCAACACTCGCACGACCGTTATCTCTCCAATCAGTCACTTGACATTCCGATTGACCAACGAAGCATAGAATTTAAATACAGGACTCTTTGCAGAATGGTTCATCTGATTCGCTTTCAATTTTTCACTTCTATTTGCTGTAGTGATCACCGTCCTCTGTGCGATACCAGCTATCATTATCGACTTCGTCAAGGTGCAAGTAATCGACAGGATTGAGGAAGGTGAGTAGTTGCTCAGGTTTGAATCTCTAAACAACAACAACAACAACAACAACAACAACAACAACAACAACAACAACAACAACAACAACAACAACAACAACAACAACAACAGCAACAACAACAACAACAACAACAACAACAACAACAACAACAACAACATTACCCCAAAAGTAATGAAATTTTATCTTTACCTTCCTTGACTTTGCTAAAACGTCATTACATTGCATTACGACCTACAACTGGCTGTAGAAAATGGCATAATGTATTTGTTACTTTTGAAGGGCAATGAAATCACGTTGTAATCAATTTAACTAAGGTTAGAATTGGGAATTCTAAGGACTTATTGTTTTTCTTTGTTAGGCTAAATATTAATGATACCTAACAGACAACAGTGCCAAGCAACGAATAGGCGATGTGATAAGTAGCAGATGTAGTGAAAATGCGAAGAAAGAAAAGTAGACGGAAATATAATTGGCCGCGGGCAGGGACCGAACCTGCGACCTCCGAATGACGTATCCGAAGCGCTATGCCAATTGAGCTATCTTGGCGGTCATCCGCCTGTTCACTTTATTGGTCATACACGCGCACGTAAATGAGCGTCACTCGGAACCGCCAGCCATGACGCGAGTGTGGAACATTTTTTTTGCATGTTTGCAAACAAAAAAAAAAACCAACAACAAATTGTGTTCCACTGTGGCCGTCATGGCGGCGCTGACTGACGTGCTCCCGCGTTTAAGTGCACATGTATACCCCATAAAGTGGCAGTGTGTTAGCTCCGTTGGTATAGGGCTTCGGATGCGTTATTTGGAGGTCACAGGTTCGGTCCCTGCCGGTCAAGTTATCTTACCTTCCACTTTTTCGCTTCACATTTGAATTACATCGAATACTAATAACATCCTCTATACTTCTCTTGGCAATGCTGTCTGCTAGCTACTATTAACAAAGGCTAATCATTCATGACAGAGTTACCTCACGTGCACCCTATTTACAGAGCACGGACGTTGCAATCTCTGGTGCACCGCAGAAGCAGCTGCCTCGTTCTTATGCTCAAAATGTGGCCCCACATGAACTTTTCCTTATTTGTCACCTTTCATTAGTTGGCTAATTTTATATGCCATTAGGGATGACATGGTACAATTTAGAAAAAAAAAGTTACTTAGCAAATAATTTGCAGTTTCTTGTGAATTGGTTCCTCGAGGTAATTCACTGCGTCCATAAACTAGCAGCCTACATAAGAAGCTAACTGTATCGCCCAAGTAGTTTAATTACTGTCAAGTATGGACAACAACAACCGTGACCCCTCGGTATAAGCTCAATTTTCTTTTTTATGTGGAACTATGGCAAGGGCGCAACAAAAAACCGTTGATTTCTCTTTCAGCGACGCGCAGCTTTCTCGAGCGGGTGTACACAGCCTTCTACGTGAACGTGACGGTGACGCATCAGTACAACTACAGCCTCGAGTTCAGCCGCACGTCCGCAGAGGTGCGAAGTCACGTGGCTGGAGAACTGAACTCGCGCGTCGCCCTCTTCGCGGCTCTCTTCAGGTTGCTAAGCAACGGGGTCCTATTCGGATTCATATACGTCGCTTACGGGTAAGCAGCTGACCAGCGCTTTCCAATTATTGCGCGTGATAAGCAGGAAATGCACCACTTCGTATGCGAGCGAAAATACAAGCAATAGCATTTTTTAAGGGAAACGAATGGGCGCTCAATCTTAGACATGACTGCCTTACTACGTATGGTATTCCGCTGCATGATTAAATACGTATGTTATAGACACGTGGACCTGTTTATTTTTCGGTTAATGTTATTATTGTTACCGAAGCGTTTTTTGCTGCTGGTGGTATTATTGTATTCACCGTGTCAACTCATTGACCACCCGGCATTGCAAGCAGCACCCGCGTGCTCGGTCTGTTTGGTGAACAAGCTAATCTTTTTGTTTAATTTTTTTGTTCCTCTTCAGCAAAAGTGAAAAATCTCAGCAGTGCCAGCTCAGCGTAGCGACGTGAGGCTGACTTTGAGAAAACGGGCCTTAGTGTGATGCTACTCGAGTCTTCTTAAGTCGTTCAAAAAGCTGAATCAAGTTTACCCGTATTGCCACAATATATTCACATTACAGAAAAATTGGGAGTAGGCTGTTATCATTTTCGCACGTTTATTGTGCTTTTATAGACCGCGAAGGGAAAAAAGACACCCATATAGTTTCTTATTTCTTGTTTGATTTGTTTATTTTATGTTTATACGATACTGATGATCCAAGCAGGGTAGTAAATAGATTACTCAATGAAAACCCGTGCTTTCGACATAATAGACGCTAACCTTCGTGAAATGTCAATACTGTAACAGTAGTGCCTACCAAACTTTATAAACATTACATACCTACTGCTTTGGTACAGCTGTCACGTCGGCTTACTTTCAATTGTGGTCAGTTGCCATGCGCTGAAGTTGATTTATATAGCAGTGTCCAGGGCCGGCATCCTCGCGAGCATCAGCCCTTCATATCAACTTCTGGTGTTGCTAATACGCATGTTCATGTTGACATCATTACGCAAATGCAAACAACTGGTTATGCAAACATCTCCAACTCTTCAACTTATGTCTGTGCATGCAACATTTGTACATATATTTAGCGTTATTTTATGACGTGTCGCTCAATAAGAAAATAGCAACACGGTCACCTTCCCTCCGCGTGCTTGGCATAACGTCGGTTCCCAGGTACGTGGGTTCTGCCGAATTTTTTCAGACACCCTTTCGTTTGGGCTATTTGGTGCATTCTTGAACTCATCACTGGGCTTAGCAAAAATACACGGACGAATGACAATACGCAAAATGGAAGGCCAACGCAGCTGAATATTGACACGTTGTGGTGACGTTCATGGATGCAGCAGACTGTACATTCAAGATGTAACTGTTTATTTGGCCGAAGTTGTGGCCAGGAAACTGAAGGTCTGATTACTGCAACACATGGGTACTGATAGCAGCGATTAGATCGTCGGCTGTCAATCAACTGACAAGCGTTGACGCGCGTCGGCATTTGTACATGTGCCGTCGAATATTCCAGCGTTATCACTAGCGGCCACGTAATAGTCGAGAAGAATCTGTAATGTTCGCATTGCGGGCGCAATCACATCGGAACGCTTGTCTCGAAGATTCTTGAGCCGATTGGCGTGGTTTCGCAAAGCAGCACTTACAGTGCAATGACGCGATTACACAACTTTAGAAAAGAGCTTGGCATCGCCCCCTTTGACAAAGACATTGCCCCGAAGCTTTACCTGTAGATAAGAGTGGAATAAAATACAAGTAATAAATTACAATGCAGCAGCAGTAACAACAGCTGACTACTGCACTATTTCGGTTCATTAACGTGCATAAAACTGCTTGAGGTGTGTGATATGGACGACTTTAGGTCACGATCAGCGCCGTTGAGAGTTAGTGATGCCATCGTGGACAACCTCGCAGTAGAGCGCACCGTGACGTCGGGCTACCTTGTACGGTTCGAAGTACAGACACAGAAGTTTTTCACTCAGTGCACGTCGGCGTATAGTCGTTCATACCGAAACGCGGTAGCCGGGCTGGTACTCTAAGAAACTTCACCATAGTTTGTAATGGCGGCTTGCAGTCATCTGTTGATTCCTGATGTGCTGGCGGACGAGTTCACGAGATTCTTCAGCGCGCTATAGATAGAGGATGACGTCGATATTTTCTTCGTCAGCGAAGTTTGCAAGCATGGCGTCGAGTGTCGTTGCCGGGTTCCTTCCGTACACCAACTTGAATGGTGACATGCGAGTCGTGTCTTGCACTGTCGTTTTGTATGCGAAGGTCACATACGAAAGGATGGCGTCCCACATCTTGTGTTGGAGGTCGACGTACATGAGCAGCATGTACCTCGGTCTTATTTACCTGTTCAGTGAGGTCATTGGTCTGTGAGTGGTATGCTGTCTGGCTTGTCTGGCTGTATGCTAAGATCACCTAAGCTGGTTTGCCGTACCTCTGTCGGTGATGAGAACCTCTGGGATGCAGGACGATGTTTTTCGCAAATAATTTAGCTACCTTGGTGGCACTACCTTACGGAAAGGCCATTGTATCGGCATAGCAAGTGAAGTAGTTGGCGGAAACGATGCTTTGTTCGTTTTGGAACTCGAGGTTGGAAACGGCCTCAACAGGCCCATGCCAATTTGCTAAAATGTCTGGCGAAGTGGCTAGATGGGCTGTGAAAGTCCACCTGGCCTAGTTGGCGGTGTTTTCTGTCTGTAAATCTCGGCAGGTGCAGCCGTAACAAGTGATGTCGGTGACAAGTAGTAGGCAGTAGTACCTTTCATGTATTCTTGCGAGCTTACGGGAAACACCGAGGTGTCCAGCCACGAAGCTCCACCAGAAGTCCTCCAGGACTTACACGATGGCTGTCGGGCTGTCGTGTAGAGCCCGGGAGACTCCTGGTCTCGCTTCTGAGGGAATCACAAAAAGGTATTTGGCTCAAAAGGGGAGAAGTTCTTTAGGAGAACTCTATCTCGCAGGAAGAACGATGCCAGTCGTCTCTATAATACCTTCGGAACAGTGGCGTGGTCATCCTCGAGGTATTCCACAAAACTCCTGAGTTCCGGGTCAGCTCGTTGTTACTTGGCGAAGTCGTCGGAAATTATGGTTCCCAAGCAGCAGTCATCATCAAGGTTGTCCTGAGGGGGTGGTTCGACGGGGGCACGAGGCAGGCAGTTGGCGTCGGAGTGTTTTCTTCCAGACTTGTAAATGACGGTAATGTCGAATTATTCAAGCCTCAGGCTCCACCACGCGAGGTGACCCGCGTGCCTTCTCTTGTCCGTGTCCTTTGTCTGCGCTACCATTCATTATTATGCTACTATACCAACAAGCCCAAATCTCACCCTCATTGACCCGACGGGTCTTTCAAGTTAGCCAGCCAACACAAGGCGGGTTGGTCGCTTACAACTTTGAAGGGCCTGCCATAAAAGTGGGGGTGAAATTTTGATGTAGTCCAGATGGTGGCAAGGTACTCCTTTTCCGTTGTAAAATAGTTGGCCTCTGCCTTCGATAGTGACCACCTAGCATAACTGATGACTCTTTCCAGTCCATCAATTCCTGCACATCAACAGCTCCGAGCCCTATGCAGCTTGCGTCAGTGTGAATTTCCGTGTTGGCGTATTCGTCGATGTGTGCAAGTATCGCCGGCGTCTGTAGATGTCGGTTTAGTTCTTGAAATGCATCCTCCTGCGGGGTTTCCCGCATAAACTCAACGTCGGTCCTTGTAAGGTAAAAAAGTGGCTCGGTGATGTGGGCAAAGTTTTCGACGAACTGCCTGTAATAGACGCAAAGGCTAAGAAATTGACGCACATTTTCTTGGTGGGCGGCGGGAAGCCGGCGATGGAAGCTGTTTTCCGCGGGTTGGGGAAACTCCGGACCTGCTGTTGACGTGGTCCAGGAACAAGAGCTCCTCGTATGCGAAGGGGCACTTTTCTGGCTTCAGGGTGAGTCTAGATATCTTTATTGCTTGTAATACAGCCTCAAAACACCAGAGATGTTCGCCGAAGTTTGAGGAGAGCACAACATCGTCCAGGTGCACAAAACAAGTCTGCCACTTTAAGCCAGCCAGTATAGTATTCATAACGCGTTGGAAGGTAGCGGGGGCCGATTAAACACCGAAAGGCACGGCCTAGAACTCGAACAAGCCGTCTGGTGCCATAGAGGCAGTCTTTTCTTGGTCTCTCTTGTCAACCTCGATTCGCCAGTAGCCTTTCTTGAGGTCCATCGGTGAAAAGTACTAAGCGTTGTGGAGTCGATCCAAGCCGTCGTCTATCTGTGGGAGAGGATACACGTCCATATTCGTGACTTTGTTTAGGCAACAATAGTTGACACGGACACGTAGGGTTCCATTTTTTTTATGAACAGTACGGGAGATCTGGATTATGTCATTGCGTAGCATTTGGTTAAGTTGTTTCTTCAGGGCTTCGTGTTTTCCCGTCGAAACACGACACGGGCTCTGACAGATTATTCGGGCAGTTTCTTCGGTTATCATACGATGTTTCGCGACTGCCGAATTCTTGTAGACAATGAGAAGCAGTCCTTGAACTGCAGAAACAGAACTTCGAGCTGGTCTTGCTTGTGCTTCGAAAGGTTTAGGTTAATTTCAAAATCGGGTTGGGAATGTCTTTTCGTGGAAGCAGTGTCGGAAGTATCGGACTCGGAGAGGGCAAAAGATATGCTGGTGCCAACACATTTTTCCACGCAGGCAATCGTCGTACCAATGTGGAGTTGCCTGTATCCATTGCTGAAGTTAGTCAACATTACCTTCGCTTTCCCATGACTCAGCTCGGCTATGCCTTTTGCAACGCAAACCTGATGGCTGAGAAACGAGTGGTTACTGTCCTAAACGACGGCTTCCATTTTTGCGGGTGTTTTGGTGCTAACGGGAACGATAAGGCTTGATCGAGGCGGCATGGCGACTTTGTCCAACGCATCCAATGCCCGATTTTTTGGTGTCTTAGGCGTCAGCAGCGTGTTTTCCGAGGTTAGTGTTATTGATTCAGACCTCAGGTTAATGACAGCACCGTGTTGACTTAGGAAGTCCATCCCAAGTATCACATCCCTGGAACAATTTTGCGAGACTACAGAGCTCGCCGGATAAATATACTTATTGATAGTGACTCTTGCAGTGCAGGCTCCAGCCGACGTTATTAGATGACCTCCAGAGGTTCGAATTTTGGGACCTTGACATCGATAAAGGCCCACTTTGTCGCGAGAGGCCCAATGACGACGGAATACTCGGCTCCAGTGCCGACGAGAGCAGTGACGTAGTGGCCGTTGAATATTACGTCCAGGTCATTTGTTCGTCGTCTTGCGTTGCGGTTGGGTCGTGGCGTCGGGTCACGGCTACGTCGGTTTATTCCGCTGCTTCCACGTTGCGTTGTGAGGTCTTCTTCGGGCTTTGAAGTTTGGATATCAAGGGGGCATTTGTCTCGCGGCGAGTGCTTTCGACTTCGTTGTAGCGTCGGCGTCGTCGGCGGCGGAGGATCTTCGGTAGATTGTCGTACAGCAACCGCATGCACCTCCATCAATTGCTGCCCTTAATTTTCCTAGTATGAGCTCAGGGAACGGCCCGGAGTAGGGCCGGTGTACTGCCGGTGTTGTGGTGACATGTAGCGGCCTGGCGACGGTGAAAGGTAAGGTCGTAGGGGTGTCTACTGCACTGCTTCGAGGTAGTCGGCGATGTCTTTAGTTCGTTAACCTCGCCGTGGACATGGCGTGTTCACGTCGACACCGCGTAGCCCCATTTTTTTTTGGTGCTGGCAGCGGCGGTAGTTACGGCCAGTTTCCTCGCAGCGGTGGGGCCGTTCCACGCGTTTCCTGCACAGCCACAACGCACGTGCCAGGACCCCTTCTGCACGCAAGCCGGGGACAAATAAGCCAATTCGCGACGCTCTTTCACCCTCCGCTTGGGCACGGCAAGTATGCCGGCACGTGCATTGCGGCTGTGCGGGAAGCGCGTGGTACAACACGTGCCATAGGGTGTGGTGTTCGGGAGCACGCCAAACGTCAGTCCTCCTCGGCGTTGCTGCGTGCCGCTTTCAGTGACAGGTTCAGGACGGGCGCGCTGGCGCCACAACTAAGCCCCGCGGAATGTGGCGGCTGTTACTGGAAGCTGACCTTGGTGTCGCAAGAGACCTCACGGAGGGCTAGTGGACGAGTAGATTTAACCAGACTAAGAAAGCGTGCCCTTTGAGCTGAGGGGGAGTAGAGCTCCGTGTTGACAATTCACACCCCTTGATCCCCCTCTTACTGCGAGACGTCCCTGCCTTTCGTGACATGGATGGAGGTGCCAATGGAGAAGGAAAAAGGCGGGAAACGACCGGAAAAAAGGAAGACGAAGAAGAACGAGACACGAGGGGGGCCCGAAAAAGACGAGATTGCGGGCGCCGGAACAATGAAGACGAGTAAACAATTTCTCTACATGTGAATAAATCACTTTTTCCAAGTTTCCTCACTGGAAGCCATGCTTTCGTTACCGGCCTGATCTAGGTCATCCCACCTAATCTACCCCACAACGCTACAGCGTGTATCGCCTGCCGGCTGGCGGGCAGTATGACGATAATGGGACTGGTGATGTGGTTGGCGGTGAAACTGCGACGATGTGGCGTCTTGGCATGGGCGTGAAAGAGGGTTATTATGGCTGTCGGCTGCTTCATAGTTCATAGATTGCACTTGCTGCTGTGGAAGCTGAGGAACTCCCAGCGATTGCTAGATTTCCTGGCACATGACGTCCGCGATGGAGTACACTTGACGGTGCGCTGAAGTAGCAATTGTCGCTGCTCCTCTTGCACGATCACTCGGATTGTCTCACGCATGTTGGTGGTTTGTAGCGCTTGGATTTCGGCGTAGGCTGTGGCCGAGAAGCTGCGGTTGTGTTGCCGTGTTCGCATTTCGAGTGTTTCCTCAACTTCATATGCTTCTGAAGCGAATTCTGTGACCATTTTCGGCGTGTTCCTGATCAATTCGCCGAAGATTTCCTGCTGGACGCCCCTCATAAGGATGCTCACTTTCTTCACTTCAGTCATGCTGCGATCGGCGTGACGAAACAGCGGGTCATCTCTTTGAATATGTTCGCGTTTTCATTCGGAAGATGCACATATGTCTCCATCGCAGTAGCGGCACATTCCTTGTGGGCGACGCCTTAGATGGTGCTCATAAACGTTCAAAGAAAGAGATCCCAGGTTCATACCATAGATTCCTGGTCCTCGAACCACGTCTTTGCGGTGTCTTCTAGGTAAAAGTAGACGTGGGGCAGTTTTTCGTCTGGGTCCCAGCCAGATATTCAAGGTGGTGATTCGGTCTTAGGTCTCCAACAAGTTTTTGGGTCTTCAAAGTATGATCTCTGGAAAGTGGGAGGCTCCTTAGGCTGCCGGAGAAGAATTAATGCTGGCTGCGTAATGTCAGTCATTGTCAGTGCAGTCGATGTCGTTAATTGTTGGTGCTTGGCCTTTTCGGGAAGCTGCCTGTACTCTTAACGCTGACGCAGCTAAGACTACCAAGATTTCATACGTGGTGGAGGTGGATATTCGGTCCTCTGACCTCCAGCAGCCCGCACTACCCTCTGGAGCTTCGTTCAGGCCGCCGCTTGCACCCACAGTCAGGCAGCATGTCCCAGACCGAGCCTGCCGGCGCTGATGTCATCAACCACGCACCGCCGCAAGCTGCCCTTCCTACTTGCATACACGGACATCAGCGGGAACCCCCGCTCTTCGCTGGTCTTCGGGGAGAAGGCGTAGAAGACTGGCTCGATGAAATCTTGGTAGTCTTGGCTGCGTCAGCGTTTATTTGAGGAAAGACCTCGCAAAACGAACGGGCAGAACCAGTACACAGACGATGACGATGATGATGACCCCGAGTGGCAATGAGGACAAAGAGACAAGCGGATGATGGTAATTGTGATCATGCAGGGATGAGGACGATGTAAGTAACAAATGCCCACAGTAGTAGTCGTCGTCGTCGTCGTCGTCGTCGTAGTGGTGGGTAGCCACCTACACCGCCGGACTAAAGGAGCGGCACGTGCGCACCCTTTTTTTTAATTGAAGAGGAAACCCGCGCACATTGATCATAAATAAAAAAGATAGTTGTTTCTGATGAAATAACCTACACAGACGAGTATAGATCACCTAATCTCCAATAAAGTTAGCTTTGATTTAGATGCCTATAAAAAAAAACTAGTAACCGAGGATGCACTTCGAGCACTATCTGACCAGAAAAGGTTTCCACGTTAAACTCGCTGGGCGTAACCTCCGTGGTTTTAGCAAAGTTTAGCGAGGGTTCGGCAGAAGTGCCATGAACTATATATAAGTGGTGAAAGGCGGGAACTAGACACGAAACGCAAGCTGGGAGAGAGTGTGCGTGCGCCGCTCCTCTAGTCCGACGGTGCCACCTCTCGTTTAGTCTTTGGAATGTCCGCTAGATGGCGGTACTTGAAGTGCTCGCTAGATGAATGCACGGATGGAGAGACTCATTGATATACATACAGACAGATGCATGGACAGATGGACGGATGCACAGATAGATGCACGGATGAATGGATGGACGCATAGATGGATGGACGCATGGACGGACGGACAGATACATTGACGAATGCATGGACGCACGCACGCAGGGACGGACCCACGCACGGACGCACGGATGGACGCATAAATGAATGCACGGATGGACGCGTAAATAGACGGATGGACGCACAAACGGACGGATGGACGCACAGACGGAAGGATGGACGCATGAACGGTCGTACAGGTGGATGCATGGACGGACGGAAACGTGGACGGACTGACGGATGCTTCGCCCCACTCATCATCATGCACTCCGTGGATATGCTGTGATTTTTATTTACTGACAGCCCACCATCGCTAATGCTATATACCACTCCGAGATAGTGGTCTTTTTCTCCGTCCGAGCCACCTAAATGTTGAATGGCGCGTCGACAAGCGTCGACCTATGCGTCAGAGAGAAGCCGAAGTATGCGTCAGAGAGAAGACATCTTGGTTCATCGAGTCGCTAAGCTGTCAGCCCGAGTGCCGAATATGTAACGCCTCTATTTCTATGCTGTACATAAACCTTGCCTTAACATACCGTTGTCTTGACCGCTAGTCTATCAGCTCTGCGCAGCTCTGCGCAGAGCTGATAGTCTATCAGCTCTGCGCTAAGAAACACACGCTACCAAACGGCTGGTGACCTTGGCAGTGGTGAGTTTCGGAGCAGTGGCGCCTTCGGGACCTTGTTGGCGTCGCGCCTCGTAACAGTGGATAGATAGATAGATAGATAGACAGACAGACAGACAGACAGACAGACAGACAGACAGACAGACAGACAGACAGACAGACAGATAGATAGATAGATAGATAGATAGATAGATAGATAGATAGATAGATAGATAGATAGATAGATAGATACGCTCAAAGTCACGGAAGTTTGCTAAGAAATGCTTAGCATTTAAATCTCCGTCCATAAGCTGGCTGTGCCGTGAATGCTGTGCCTCTGTTCGTTATTACGCTAGAAGGCGCACCGTGATGCAACACGATCTGGCGCATGAAAAATTTCGCTACCTCAGAGACTGTGGCTCGTGGGACCACCTGTGTCTCAGCGTAACGTGTTAAATAGTCGGTCACTACGATCACCCATTTGTTGTCATCAGCAGAATGGGGAAATAATTCGAGAATGTCCATGCCGGCTTGGCCGAATGGTGTGGAGAATGCTTCAATTGATTTAAGTAGGCCAGCCGGCTTAACAGATGATTACTTTCGGCGCTGGCATTTCCGAGAACCTTTGACGTACTGTTTGACACTTGCCGAACGTCCGGGCCAATAGTACTTTTCGCTTACTTTTGTAAGTGCTCGTGAGTAGCCTAGGTGACAAGACGTGGGTTCGTCATGGCAAGCGAAATAGATGTCGCCTCGCAAGTCTCGAGGAACCACCTGGAGGTAAGCATGGTCGTTTGAACGGGGGTTTTTCTTGTATAGCACGCTGTCTCACAAGCAAAACGACGTGAAAAAGCGGGAGAAATGACGTGGTATGGTTGTATCGTGGCTCTCTATATAATCAATGATTGGCCGAAATTCTTCGTCATTGCGCTGCCGTCTGCCTGAGTCTGACGAGCTAAAGGCTCCCAAGAGCTTTTATCGTCCTTTGCTCCCTTACTCACAAGACGAAGGAGTGCGCGTCACAGTGTGTCTGTGTGTGTCTGTGTCCTCATGCTTACGGCCGTAATTATAAATGATGGTGTCATCAAATTTCTGCAGCCACAAGCTCCACCGTGGTAAATGTTTCGAAGGGTCGCGCTTGTTTGCCAACCAACAGAGGGGATGGTCACTATTTTGAAAGGATGACCTTGAAAGTACGACGAAACTTCATGATTGCCCACACTACTGCGAGGCACTCTTTCTCCTTAAGTGGAATAATTCGCCTCGGCACGGGATAGGAAGCGGCTGGCATAGGCTATGGCTCTATCGACGCCATCTTGACGCTGAATGAGCACTCCATCGAGACCAATGTTAAATTCCGTTTCTGGTTGCCCGTCTATAACTACCTTTTCTGACAAAGCCATTGCTACCATGTAGGCGGCTGCAGGGATGCTACGGTGCTCGATTATCCACCTGTTTCCGGTAATAGACATTGGAAAGGGACCTAGAAAGACCATACCAATTTGTGTAAATGCGGTTGTCGGCACTTTAACAGGCTGCAAATGGCTGGCTGGCTTAGCTGGTGGTCATTTGCGGCGCTCACAGTCGAAACCCGTCTGCACGCAAGTTTTCACGACCGTAGCAAGTTTCGGTGAGTAGTAAATCTGCGCAATCCTTGCCAATGTGCTGGTGTAGCCCAAGTGACCGGCGATCGGCTCCTTGTGGCGGTCGTAGAGTATTTCATGTTGAAGCGATGACAGAACGATGAGCAAGTAGCTGCTGTCGCTAAGTGAGAAGTTCTTGTAAAGTACGTCATTGCGCAAACAATAGGATTCTAGCCTTCTTGGAAGTAATTTTGGCACGCTATTGGTCTGTCCATCGAGGTAACGAATCAGTGGCAGCAGTTCAACGTCGTCCCGCTGCTGGCGTGAAAAGTCGGCAGTGTCCACAGCGCCCAAAAAGGCCCTCTCGTCGTCGTCTTGCTCCGCTGCTTTAACGGGAGACCAAGAAAAACAGTCGGCATCAGTGTGTTTACCCAATTTGTAGGCAACAGTGAAGTAGAACTCCTGGAGCTGAAGACTCCAGTATGCGAGACGGCCGGATGAATCTTTCAAGTTCATTAACCAGCAGAGTGATCGCTGAAAACTGTGAACGAGCGACCGTACAAGTATGGATGAAATTTGATGACTGCCCATACTTTTGCGAGACTTTCTTAGTCGCCGTGTAGTCGGCTTTTGTTCGGGATAGCGTCCTGCTGACACAAGCAATCACCCTTTTCACGGTTATCCTATCATTGTACGAGCACTGTTCCAAGACCGACATTACTAGCGTCTGCGTGCAATATAGTCGGCGTGTCTTCATCAAAGTGGGCGTGAACAGGAGGAGTTTGCATGCGCGGACGTAGCTCGTGAAATGCCAGCTGTTGATCTTCATCGATGAGAAGGAGATATCGTCTCTAGTGAGCCGGGTCAATGGCCATGCAATGCGTGAAATATTGGCAATAAATCGCTCGTAATAGGCACATAGCATGAAAAAACGCTGAGCTGATTTTTATCTGACGGGTTTGGGAAGTTCACCAGGGCAGTAAGTTTATCTGGTTCAGGTCGGATACCTTGGCTACTGACGACGTGACCGAGAAATGGAAGTTTGTGGAAGCCAAAGTGACATTTCTCGTGCTTCAGTGTAAGGCCGGTCAAATGTATCGCGTTGAAAACCGCTTCTAGCATTTTGAGTGCTCATAGAATGTCACAGAAAAGACAATCACGTCATCAAGGTACACCAGGCAGGTCTGTCACTTAAGTCCCGATAAAATGTGTTCATCACACGCTAAAACGTGGCTGGCGCCGAACACAAACCGAAGGGAAGCACCTGAAATTCGTAAAGTCCGTCTGGTGCGAGAAAGCCCGGAATCGCCACTACGCGTCGAAAGATCGGTGCACCGTTTCAGTCGACTTCTTTTAAGCCCGCCGCCCTAGCTTAATCTCCGGCCGGAATGTTCCAGCAATTGTCCTCCAATGACCGTGGCCACTGCAGCTCTATCGCACCACCTGACACTGCAGAGTCTTATGATTCCCGATTGCTTCCATGGTGAAGCCTATGAGCATGCTTAAGGGCTGTTAGATGGCCTAATAACACCGTCTTCAAGCATCGTTTTCACTTGTTTTTGAATTGCCTCGCACTCCATTGGAGCAACGTTGTAAAGATCTTGTCGAATGGGTCTGGCGTTAGAATAATTGATGATGCGGTGTTTTGTGGGTGGTGTCTGATCAACTCTGGAAGTGGAAGATAAGCAGCCGTCCATCAGCTCAAAAAGTCGGCCTCATTCGGCGTTTGATAACGTCGGGCAAACGTCAACAGGTACCGTTGTTAGGATAGCAGGTGGTGCCGCTTCCTCCTCGCGATGGCAATATTTTTACGCGCGAGTTCGTTGAAATTGCATTGGCAGTGCCCCCAACAATGTTTCGGCGTTCTTTGCTAAAATTTGTCAACAATACTTCAACTCATCTATCGATAATATTGACGGAACTACTGGCGATGAAAATGCCACAAGTGAATGCTAGCTGGCTGAGGTCTTCAGCGGCGCCAGTTCCACTTTGTAGGCTGTCGAAATGCACAGGTACAAAAGAGAAACTTCGTGACAGAAGTATGACGTCATTGCCAACGATACATAAACGAAGTCGCTGATTTTCTTCAGGGTTAGGTGTGTCCCAGTTGGTAGCAAACATTACGCTTCTTGCACGAACGTTAATCACTGCTCCGTATTCTCGCAAGGAATTTATTCCGAGAATGTCTTCTTTACAGCATTCACGAAAAATCATGAATGGGGCGATGAAGCGTGAACCAGCGATTACGAGTGAAGTCCTTCACCCAAATTATCCAAATTATTCCACGTTACAGCAGGACCTCTCTTTCTGTATATTCGTGCACAAAAAGTATACAGCCAACCAAGTGAATTTGGAACTTAATACTGAATATTCCTATGCGATGGTCACTCTGCGTCCGCTCGAAAAACGAGATGCACCATTCACATACTCAACATCTACTGTTCTCCAAAATTTAAAAATATTTCTTTCGCAACACCCTTCAGTCGCGCCCTGAAGGCGTTGAGCAGGGATTCCCTTGTGATCGTGGGCATTTTCAACGCTCACAGCACACTCTGCGGGTACATGCGTAATGAGAAGCGTGGGCGCAAGCTAGCGGAACTTGCGTCCACGCTGCGCCTCGCTCTTCACACTGACCCTGCATATTCAACGCGAGTGGGTAACTCCGTGACTCGGGACACGTGTCCGGACCTTACCCTCACCAAACACATTAGACACGCTTACTGGGCCAACACCAAGAAAACCCTTGGCAGTGACCACTGCATACTAAGCACAACCGTCACAACTACACCACTGGCAAGACCCCACGCCCAAGCCCGCCTACCCGACTGGACAAAGTTCTGGAAAAATTACATCAATGTGGCCCCGATTCCCGATAGAGGTTACCACGCGTGGTCACAAGAATTGGTTACCTACCTTCGTTCGACGGAAACTCAAGTTCGACTCTCAGAGGCTACGCCAGGGGTGGACAACCACCTCCTTCACCTCTGGGAGGCGTGGCACAGCCTCGTCCGCAGATGGCGCCGCAAAAACACAATCGGAAGCTCAAAATTCGCGTTGCAGAGCTCCCCCCAACGAGCGGCTGAGTACGCGGCCCAGCTCGCCGACACGAATTGTGTGGAACGATGCAACACGGCTGCTAGACAAATGTCCAGCCGGAACACATGCGATCTCTTTCACCACTTGATTGATCCGACTCAAACCAGAGCCGAGACACAAAAATATCTCCAACGGGCTATCCATGCCTTCAATGGAGACACTTTAGAATTATCATGCAAGCTATGCGATCAATACCTCTGTGTGCGACGTGACTTACAAGGGCCAGCGTACTTGTATGCAGGTTCCGAGAACGCGGAGCTGGATCAGCCGTTCCGGCTCCATGACCTGAAGGCGACCCTGGCTAAAATGAAGCGAGGAACGGCACTGGAGAGGGACAAATTAACAGTGAAATTACGCGCCAATCTTCCCGACCAGGCGTATGACGCACGTTTTGCGTACATAAACACTATCTGGCTTGGTGGGACACCCCTCCCAATCGAATGGGAGAAAGCTCTGGTCACTTTCATTCCAAAAGACGGGAAAGCCATAAACACGGATAGCCTTTGCCCCATCTCTCTCACGTCTTGTGCGGGAAAGCTGACAGAGAGTATGGTTTGAGATCGGCTATCCGAGTTTTTGGAGAACCAACACGTTTTTGCTGACACCATGTTCAGATTCCGCCAGCACCGGTCCGCAGAGGATGCCTTGCTTCAGTTAGACAGCGGAATTTAAATCCCGTCGATTACCCCCTTAATGACAAGGCAGTACTCGCCCTCGACTTGATAGGAGCTTTCGGAAACGTCACACATGACATCATTCGGACGCATCTTTCCCAAACCAACTGTCGACACAACACGTTTCGATACATTAGACAATTCCTCTCTGACCGACAGTCATACACCCGAATACAAGATGAAGAACACAGCCCCTACCAATTAGGTATGAGAGGCACCCCATAGGGCGCATTCCTCTCACCCCTACTGTTTAATCTGGCTGTGATGAGCCTACCGGCTCAGCTGGAGAGTGTTGAAGGCATACAACACGCACTTTAAGCCGACGATATTACCATATGAGCTAAACACGGATCGGTAGGAGACATAGAAGCCAACCTGCAGCAAGTGGCGGAGATTGTGGATACCTACGCCCGCCACTGTGGCCTTGAAGGCTGCCCGACTAAATCGAAATTCGTGCACATTCGTTCCTCGCCAAAGTGCGCTTCCAAAATTTAACTGTCCTTGCAAAGCAGACCCATCCCAGAACACGATGAGGTCAGAGTACTGGGTCTGTTCATTCACAAAGATCGCCGAGTCGATAGAACAATGACAAAACTGCGTAAGGTGGGGGACCAGGTGGGCCGTATGGTCCGCTGGGTTTCCAGCAAGCGCGGGGGGTTACGTTGCAGAGACGCCTTGCGGCTGCCGCATGCATTCGTAATCAGTCGAGTCCTCTACTCGGCTCCTTACCTCTACCTGCGCAAGGTCGACGAGAACGCCCTTGAGGCGATTCTCGATTTCCCTATAACCATATCCAACCAGCGTCTTATGGGCCTAGGGATGGTAAACACTTTTGCAGAGCTCCAGAAGGCACACTTGACCAATCAGTACACGAGGCTTTCAAAAACTTTGTCGGGTCGCTGTCTATTAGCCCGACTACACATCCACTATCCAACAGGGACGGAGGAGCGCGTAGGCATTCCAGAAGTCTGGAGGTACGCACTGCATGTGCACTTTCTTCCGGCCTACATGACACGTGACGACCACAATGACAGGTTCCTTGCGCAGGTGGAGGCACTAGCTCGCCACTATATGGGAACAAACATGGCATATCTTAAGTGGACGCTTCCGACCCTCACCAAGGGGGGTGGTACACGGCTGCAGTCGTCCACCGAAATTTCGCGGTGAATGGCCTCACATTCAAAGCACAAGACATAACATAGGCGGAGAAAGTCGCAATCGCACTAGCTGCCGCACACCTGGACTCGCGCGTCATCATTACAGACTCGAGAGGGCATGCCGAAATATTCAACGTGGGTATGTCCTACACCTGGCGTACCGCATCTTACAAAACAGCAATTACATCGGTGCCCTCGCGCTCCGAAGGATCATAAGGGCTCCAGCTCACATGGGCCTCGAATGCAATGAAACGGCTGACGCAGCCGCCCGCGCGCTCACTCTCCGGGCAACGCCTTCAGACCCTTCCGAAATGGATCTCGCACCCAATCCGGCCTTAACATTTCGAGAAATTATTGAATTGTACCGATTAGGCTAATCTATTTATCCTAAACCCTGTAAGGGTCTTACAAAGGCGGAGGAGCGTTTACTCCTCTGCCTTTACACCAAAACACTGCTGTTCCCGGCAGTTTTAAGGGCGAAGCTCCATATAGCGGCACCCATTCGTCCCTCGTAGTCGTAGTCGTAGTGTGTAACCAGTTTTACGTTTTGACCTGCAAGGTGGTGCCGGTGGGAGATTTCTCCTGGGCGTTGTTGAACAATAAAAAAATTCGTAGCGTGCGCGTTAACTAAAAACCAAATTCTCCTGTCTCTCATTCCCCATTAGCAGCCATTGGCATGTACATTGAGAAACATCTGACAAAAAAGGGTTGCTACGTTATACTCACTGGGCGTAACCTCCTTGGTTTTAGAAAGGTTTAGCGACCGTTGGGCCGCAGTTCCATGAATACAGTGAACTAGTATATACCATGAACTCGAGGTGGTTAAAGGTGGGAAGTAGACAGGAAGCGCAAGCCGTAAGAAAATGTGCATGTGCGCCACCTCTCCTTTAGTCCTTGGGATGTCCGCTGGATGGCGGTGCTTCTTTATCGGGAATATATGATGAAAAGGTGCGAGATGGTGGTACTTGGAGAGTTGAATAGATGGACGAACGGACACACAGACAGATGCATGGACGGACTCACGGATGGCTGCACCGACGGATGGACGCATGGAAGGACGCAGGGAGAGATGCATGGACGAACGCAGGGACGGACGGAAGCAAGAACAAATGGACGAACGGATGCTTCGCCCCACTCTCCATCATTCACTCCGTGGATATGCTGCCATTTTTTTTTATTATATCGATCCTGCCTGTACAGGAAAATGCTTGCACTGTGCGGAAAAGTCTTCGGACATCTTTCACATAGTGTGGGCATGCCAGTCAACCCCTCGCCTCACACGAAAACCGAACCCCACCCGGGAGAACTGGGAGGCGGCCCTGCTCGGTTGCTCCGACCTAACGAGCCAGAAAGCCCTGGTCAACCGAGTCCGAGTCGCTTTGGACGCCAATGCGCTTCTGTAATGAGGAGCCGACCTAGTGTTTGTGAGGGGTGGCTCGCACCGGGCCACCTCCCACATACTCTCTGTATATAAATATAATAAAGTTTTTTGCTCTCTCTCTGCATTATTTCGAAATTACAACGAGATGACAGTACATTCGCGCACTTGTTGAATAGGCCCCTGCCACATACTTATCACCACATTCATACCTTTTTCTTTTAGTGTTGAAACGTCTTGCCTGGGGAGCCTCATTTTTCACCTGCTATGCAGCCGTGTCCGCACATTAGTGTCGACGCAGTTAGAGAGTGCGTAGGCCCTGCACTGTGCAGGTCCCTATTAAAATTGCAAAATAGTTCAGCACATTCCCACGGGTTTTGCTGCCATTGTTAAAAGTGAACACAGCATCAGGAGTGCATAATTACAGTGTTAGGAGTTCGAGGAAAACATTTTTTTTCTGGAACGCACCCGCGTACGACAATCCAATGGCTCGTTGTGGTTTTGAGTTTTTCCACGGGGGCTTTTAGAAAGTCATTCTGGATGAACTAGTTCCAAATAATTTGGCTTAACAGCCTCTGAAAGGTGTTCTTTATGAACGAATGGTTCACCATTCAGTTGGGCTTTGTTGAATTGACACAGTCTCGGAGTCCTTCGAGCAAAGGGCGTGGGATTGATTGGTATCCTTTGATTCCATGGGAAAATATGTGGACCGGGTAGCTTTTCGCATGTCCTGAAAACTGTCTATATTTCTTTCATTGGCCCAATCGTTTTGGTGCCTGTCAATGATGACAAGACTAAGACTTCACTGACCAGATATAGATTTCCCGACAGAAGGCTTGATGCCTCTGCTTTCTTTAGTTTTCGCAACTCTGGGCCCATTCTTTTCTTGATGTGCCACATGCACTCCAGTTTGCAAACTGTAACTTCTTCATATGGTTATGATGCTTGAACTGACTCCCTTGCTACGTAAGTATGGGCCTTTGCAGTCCGCCTCACATGTCTTAAATTATGTAATTTTTAGAGGATAAAACTGTACTAAGACAAACAAACGACTGATTATAATTTTGAAAAGGCTGCAGATTTAAAATGCAGCAGAAATAAAATAACGAGTTTTGAAAGTTTTTTGCCCACCCTGTTCTATTAAAAACGCGATGCTGTCGTACCAATCGCGCTATTGTGTAGCAAAGCGTATATATGTAATCTATCGCGTTTTCGGCTCAATATGCACATACTACATTTCTTAGATACGAAAGAAAATTTTGCTGTTAAATGATTGATCTCACTGAACAGCTTTTCCATATGCTTCTGCGAGCCCACCCGAACTTCAACAGAAGATTTGTTACATATATGAAAAATAGACATACCTTCTTTTCATCGCTCTTGGTACCTCCACCTTGATTGCAAAAAGGAAGACAGCAGTGTTGCGCTATCTTGATCACGATAAAATAAATGGAAAATGACAGGTGTTGTGCAGTCGCATTCCCGACAGAGTACGCGAAAACATGTGCTCCGCGCGCCCGCGCACGGTGTCGTCTGCTCCACCTGACCAACACCTCCTCTATTTTATCAATGTCGGCCAGATGCACCTGACCCAGCCGTTCACCACCCTCTCTCTAGCCCTTTCCGCCAATGACCTAGCCTTCATGCGTGCTTTGGGATCGTGGGGGAGAGAACCCATCATGTGGTGCCTCACGACATAAATCATATGGGGTAATTTTTTCGTTCAATTGTGTGCATATTCGTGGGGAAGCTTGTTTTACATTCCTCGTTTAAGGAGCCTTAATTGGCGCGCCGACTCAAACGTAGGCGGCGCGCACGTGAAGGCTCCGTGTCCTTATTCACAATGTTGGCGGTCACGCTAGCTCCGGAAGAGATACGGTGTTGTGAAATAGCGTCTTGCCTTTCGTACCGCTATGCGGGCCACCAGTGAGGAAGCGAGACGACAACGCTACTGAATGCGCTGCGCTGCGATGCGCCCGTGGCAATGCTCCGAGCCACAAAGACGCAGTACGAAAGAACAAATCTGACAGACGTGTGGTATTGGAGTGGGAAACACGCCTATCGCATCTCCGGCAGAAAGCTCTCGGAAGCACGTGTGACGCAAGCAGCGCTACCCTTCATGTAGCGTCGCATCACAACCGCGCCCCGAACTAAGGCGGACCGACTTGTCCGTTGAGGAGCGCGCGTCATCACTTTATTTTGTAGAAATAGGGAGGCGTTGACCTGATACAACCATGATATCGCCGGAGAATACTGCGGCGTTAACTAGACGGCGCTGCTAATTTCATTAGAGGTCGTTTACTCGCCAACTGATTCGCATCACACCAGTTCCCACAAGGCGTGAAATGTGCAGATTATTATTATTATTATTATTATTATTATTATTATTATTATTATTAGGTCACGCCCTGCTAGTCTAACACTCTCCCTGGTGGAACGACGGCCCTTTAGAGGCGTAGGTATTCGTTGCGATAGCTGCGCGTTCTTCTTCAACTTCGACGCTGAGTTGTTTGCCTCTCCGACTTTCCTTCTGCCTTGAAGCATGACTCACACGCGAGATGGTGGTTCCGCCTTTTGCACTCCTACACAAGTTCACCGGGGGCAACACAATTGATGGAAAAGAATGTACTGTCATATATGCCAAGTCACAACTACATTCTCTGTGTCTTTATTTGGCACCTTCGGCTGCAACTCGGTCTACCTTGGCGCGGCGTGACTTTGCTGCGTCGAGTGAGGTTGGATGACACCTTATTAGTGGGACGGAGAATGCGCTTCTCGCCGCATTTTCATTGTGACGAGACCCGCAAACAAGTTTTTACACACTGACTATTGAACAAAAATAAAATACAGGCGAATACAGACTTGACGATAACGCTTTCCCCTAAAAGAATGGGCATTTCGCTCGTTCTGCGGGAATCGATGATATACGAAACACGATAAAGAAAGGTTGATGTGTCACTCTAAAATCAGCCCAATGTTACGAGGTGGAGGTTAATCATGCCGTACATGACTGTTGTGTCGTGATTATCTTGTTTGAAGTGTCGTTTACCTTCGTCATCTATTCACGTCACGTGATACCAAATTTAGTATATGTAAAGCTCGTGAAACGGCTGCGAGCACGCTATGAGCATGGTGTGTTGTCATTTTCCTAAATGACACACTTGTCAGCATTATGATGTTTGCACCAGTCATATACTTTCGTCATCCATTGACGTTGCGTAACACCAAATTTGGTATGTGTGGAGTTAGCAAAACGGCCGCGAGCGCATCATGAAGGGCCCAATGTACTCCAATGTAGCGTTGACGCGCGCGCACGCTGGGCACAACGAGGCTACGCTAGAATAACGCGAGCACTCTATAGTCTGACGCGATGCGCAACGAACGTCCGTCAGCGCGGCCCAACGGCTACTGGCGTGAAATACGACCTGCTGCATTTCGCGCCCGATGTGTTACCCAGACAACACTGCGTCTCCCTCGTTTCGTGACGGAGGGACGCTGGACGAGCTGAAACGTGCATGCGTCAAAGCAACACAGCGCGGCATGCGCCTGTGAGTATATGACAGGACCGGTGCCTGGCGTGGCGACGCTGGCGTGACGCGACGAAATGAACGCCAACGAGCACGTGCACCGCGTCACGTCGAAATGTATTGGCGCATTTACTTTGGTATGTAGTCATGTTCTCACATGACACACATCTCATGATTATCATGTTTGCACCAGTCACATACCTTCGTCATTCATTGACGTCACGTAATACCAAATTCGACATGTGTGAAGCTAGCATAACGGCAGCGAGTGCATCATGAGTGTGGCATGTAGGCATGCCATGTTGTTACATGACACGCATGTCATGATTATCATCTTTGGATGTGTCATTTACCCATGTCCTCCATTCGCGTCGCGTAATACCGAGTTTGGTACGTGTGAAGGTAGCGAAACGGCCGCCAGCGCATCATGAGCGTAGCATGTAGTTATGTTGTTGCATGACACACATCTCGTGTTTATTCTGGTTGAACCAGTATCATACCTTCGTCCTCCATTCACGTACCGTAGTACCAAATTTGGTACATGTGACGCTAGCGAAATGGCCGAGATTGTATCAAGAACGTGGCATGTAGTGATGTTGTTACTTGACACCCATGTCATGATTTTCATGTAAGGGTTGGGCACTTGTGTTTGGCATGCAATCATGTCATACCATACCTGTTTGCAACATGCCATGTGAACAAAACCACCGCAAGAGCTGCAGGATCATGAAATGTAAATCATGACATTCATGACATACATGTAAACATTTTCATGTTATGAGTAGTCAAATATGTTCTTCATACCTTCATGCTATGTCATACCGAGTTTGGTATCGATATCATTATAGGAACTGCCAGGAGAGCTAAAAGTCTTATGCGGCTAGATAGATAGATAGATGGATACGCTTAAAGTCACCAAAAATCGCTAAGAAATGCTTCGCATTTAAAAAGGAACGCTAGAATCAAGGTCCGGATCATCATCTGCGTTGCTGGCGAAGATCAGTGGTGCACTTACTTCTTCATAAGATCACTTCTGCATAAGCACAACTGAGCCCACAGGCCGTATGCGATTGCACAATTAATATCACAATGTGTGCGCACCACTTGTTCTTCATCTATCCATTCGCTTTATTTGTGTCCGCTTTTTCGTTTCCTTGGGTAGGGAACAACGTAATTAACCTTTCAGACCTCTATTTTCTGCCTCTCTTGGTTCTCAAGTGCGCATGCGTGGCCAGATTCCCAGCATTTTTCCGGCAGATATTGCACGCCTGATAACTTCCCGATAAAACATTACACCACTTCGCCGGACTTTCACACGCCGCATCAAGTGCGGACTCGCTCCTGATGTCTGGTATTAGTTTGGGTTCTTCTTCCGCTTGGAGTGCATACTTTTTAAAGCTGACCAGCTTTATTCGTACGTACACCAGGGGAAGGGCGGGCCGCTTGTGTTTTTCTTTGTTTTCATTCGCGGCACTCTTTTCGTAATGGCTGGGTAAACCACTGGTCCCCCATTATAATGAACGCGGCGCGATTAGCACGCACGATCCGGAAGCGTCCCGCTGACCCCCGCCTGCACTTTGCATGGGCCTCCGCGAAACCTGAAAGAACTCTCGCTGCTTCCGCGCTAACAGGAACCGACAGTGAGATGCCCCTCACACACCCGCTCTCGAGTCTTCCAGCCTCATCGCGCCACAGCACGCTTGAGAATCAAATTTGACGGCGATACTTGAAATCCGATCACTTGCCGGAGGGGCGCACATGCTCGCCCTATTCTGCGCCACGTACTCGTGTGTGATTGTTTTTGAATCGCATGTGCCTACGCCCAGTTCGAACAAGTTGACAGCGTTCTTATTAGCTGTCTTTATTTTCTTTATTTATAATTTTGTTGCTGGAAAAATAGTTTGTTTGAGGCTTTGGGCTTGTCATGTGGCCAATTCAGAAGTATATCGCTTTTCTGCTCCCGTGTGCTGCCCCTTTTTTTCAATAAACAGTTGCTATGTCTGGAATGGCAGTACCACTTGCCGAAACCAGACTGTGCGATCATTCGGTGTCCGAGACGATATTGCGACTCTGTAGCTTCCACATTCTTCTATATTAGCTTACGGGTTCCATCGGTCTGTCACATTGAAAAAGAAAAATTGCGCGAAGAAACAAAGTTAACGCACAATATGTCGCCCGAGCCCAGACGAGGCTGTTGCTTTTCGCGTCGGCATTTCCAGCGAGAGGCTCTTATTGTGCCAATCGCTTCGATTGGCCCACGCACTCTGTCAAGAGCAGGCACAACAACCACGTCAACTGATACCGAAAGCACGCGTATACCTTGGGAGAAGTTAGACTACAGGGTGTGAATTTTGTTAACGCGATAGCGGTAAAGAGCTCGTATCGCAGAAATTCTGGCGTCGACATCATTGGTAGTGAGCGAAAAATCATCATCTTATGCGTGACCGAGAAATTGAGAATGATGCAAATAAAGAAATCCTGGGTCAGAGTGGGGGTCGAACCCAGGTCGTTTGCGTGGCAAGTGAATGTTCCACACAGCTATACATCTGCTTGGGAACACAGTGAAAATAACTTCCTCTTCTTGGAAATGCAAATAAAGTAACTTTCAAGTATTACAAGCACATGCGTCCTGTATAGATGCTTCCCAATACAACATAAAATATTGCAGTAATAATGCGTGGCACAAGCGCCCATCGCTGTCGGGTGTCAGAACATGTGATTATCATAATTTCTGCGTGGTTTAAAACCGGTCACCCACTACAATATGCACACACGCAATTGCACCTACTCCCGCAAAGGCAAGTTCGAGAAGGTTTCATAATGCCACTATGTGTTGGAAGTACGCAATAAGACAAGAATATTGCTATCCCGTTCAACTCTTAAAGGCGGAGCTTTAGCAACACCTAACTTTTTTTTTCTTTCTCAACCCTAAACGCACCCGAAGGAAGTTGACCCGAAGTTCAGTGGACCTCTATGATCAGCGGGACTTGTTCTTAACGCCCAATGTTATGGCTATTACGATTGTCGAGTGTTCCTGATGCAATCTTAGAGCTTCACACGTTTAACCCCGAGGCGTCGCTTCATTTTAATTTTGGCATCCGTTGCGGATTCTCTTGGAGTCATCCAACCTTGGAGGAGGAGTAGTGGCGCTGCAGTCGGTGAGACTCGACTCCGCCCAACCCATGCGTTCTCGGGCCACCGAGTTTTTTCTAAAAGCTACAAGGGGCTGGTGATAGTGGCTGTAGGAGTGGCTAAGTCGACCTATGAACGATGATTAATGTATGTACTCGCCTGGACTTCGTCACTCTAACTTTAAACTATATGACATACTCAAAACACATAGCCTCTATGAAACCGTGACTGTCTTATGAGTCACACAGGATATGGTTAGTATGAATATCTCATGGTGTCATTGCCTCCAGCATAAAAGGATATATGATTGATGCGGAGTTTAGATGAATGTAGACAGACTAAGCGCGTAAGCAAAACCACGAAAACATTGCACCTCCGCTGCTTTGGTGTAGCGGTTACGGGGCTGATTGGCAGCTGACCCCGCCATATAAACGGTACGCTGCTAAAAGTGGGGAGGTGATTTCTAATCCAGACATCGAACATCTCTTATGAGGTGCCACGTGATTATGTCTTTGAAAAGTGGGTATCGCCGTCATTTCGACGAATCCTCTTCAAGCTGTTTGCCGAATTCAAGGAGGTAACATCACTTCTCGAGACGTTGGCGGCAGCTGTTACCTGTGTCTCTTAAATCATCCATGTTTTCCCCAACTTCTGCCTCGTTTGCATAGTCACTTCGTGGTTCGTGATCGAAATTGTCAATACCATAATTAAATTAGCAACCAGACACTGTTGTAATTGGACGTGCAAAAAACGCGGCGACTTAATTTTCCGGGTTTTGGAGCGGCTCGCGTCATAGCAGGAACAACCAAATGGCTACACTGCCTTCATCAGCGTCGTCTTCGCTTCTCCCGCTGATCTCGTGAGCCCATGGCGATGGGCCTGCCCACATTGTTGCGTCATACCAACCGCACTGGTTAACACCCAGCGTGCACAATAGTGCTTACCCAGGAAGTCATCAAACAGTCGCTGTCTTGCGATGCTTCTTTCTCTTCAATGCTAAGCCTTTCTTTTCGTATCTGCAGACACTTTCATATCTATCTATCTATCTATCTATCTATCTATCTATCTATCTATCTATCTATCTATCTATCTATCTATCTATCTATCTATCTATCTATCTATCTATCTATCTATCTATCTATCTATCTATCTATCTATCTATCTATCTATCTATCTATCTATCTATCTATCTATCTATCTATCTATCTATCTATCTATCTATCTATCTATCTATCTATCTATCTATCTATCTATCTATCTATCTATCTATCTATCTATCTATCTGTCTGTCTGTCTGTCTGTCTGTCTGTCTGTCTGTCTGTCTGTCTGTCTGTCTGTCTGTCTGTCTGTCTGTCTGTCTGTCTGTCTGTCTGTCTATCTATCTATCTATCTATCTATCTATCTATCTATCTATCTATCTATCTATCTATCTATCTATCTATCTATCTATCTATCTATCTATCTATCTATCTATCTATCTATCTATCTATCTATCTATCTATCTATCTATCTATCTATCTATCTATCTATCTATCTATCTATCTATCTATCTATCTATCTATCTATCTATCTATCTATCTATCTATCTATCTATCTATCTATCTATCTATCTATCTATCTATCTATCTATCTATCTATCTATCTATCTATCTATCTGTCTGTCTGTCTGTCTGTCTGTCTGTCTGTCTGTCTGTCTGTCTGTCTGTCTGTCTGTCTGTCTGTCTGTCTGTCTGTCTGTCTGTCTGTCTGTCTGTCGCCTCATTCCTTCCTTAAGCCAGTTACACAACTTGAAATTCCGGGCGTAAACCACGCCTGCAGTGTTCAAGAAGCTTCAGGACTATAGTACATCGCTTTGTTAAAACTACGCCTACTTCGCGAGCATTACAGATCATTCTGTAATGTTCGACCAAACAAACAGTTTCATCCGACCAAATAAAGGCTGGCCAAATAAACAAAGCAGGTCCGGCCAAATAAACAGTTTCATCTGATTATCCAGTCTGCTCCCTTTGTCTGCGTCACAACTCCGTGACATCTGGTAGAGGTGCTTTCCCATCCATGTGCCAACACCCACCTCCAGCTGCGGGCCGAGCCTACACCGTCAAGGGGACATCGACACCAACGCTGAGCAGTGAGGCAGCCTCAGGCAGTAAGGGCTTCCGCCAGAGTTTTGGCCTCTACCTGACCCAACCCGGAATCCTAAAAACCTGACCTTGCCCACTGTGACGGTGACAGCCCCTGTTGCACCCATCCTGCTCCAGCAGCCAATGAGCCTCTCATTTTTCGTTGATCACCCAAGACCCAAAAGCAGGCTGGTGACCCACGACTGAGTCGCTGCCTTGGACAGTTGGGACCTCGAACAAAAACTGCACCGCGTCCACCTTTATCTAGAAGACGCCGCGAAGACGTGGTTCGATACTCGGGAATCCACACTACGAACCTGGGATCTCTTTCGGACGACGTTCTTGAGCTCCTTAGAGAGCGTTATTCGTAAGGAACGTGCCACTACTGCCTTCGAGACACGTGTGCAACTTCCCAATGAAAACGTGAACATCTTCGTCGAAGAGATGACCCGGCTGTTTCGTCACGTCGATCGCAACATGACCGAGGAGAAGAAAGTGAGCTTCCTTGTGAGGGGTGTCAAGCAAGAAGTCTTCGCCGAATTGATCAGGAACCCACCCGTGATGATTGCCGAATTCACTTCGGAAGCATCGACAATTGAGAAGACGCTCGAGAGGCAGACATAGCAATACAACCGCAGCTTCTCAGCTACAAGCTGCGTCGACTCAAAGCGCTAGGAACCACCGAACTGCGTGAGACGATCAGAGTAACCGGCAACAGGAGCTGCGGAAATTGCCACCTTCAGCACAACCTCAAGTTAACTCCACCACGGAAGTCGTACGCCCGGAGATCCAGCCATGGCAGGGCGTCCCGAAGCTTCCACAGCCGCGGGTTCAAGTCATGAGCTATGCAGCAGCCACCCGCCGTCAGACCCCTTCTCGTCGCCGACGCCAGGACGCTGCATCGCCGTGGTTTCGCCGCCAGACAACACTGCCATCCCCACCATCCTCATATCTCCCGTCAGCCGGCTAGCGAAACACACTGAAGCAGACCGACGTTTGGTGCGCTCCCGACCACTGCCCACTACGGGGAAGCTGGCCGCCGCTGCCAGTACCAACAAATGGAGCTTCAGGATTTCGAAGTCCACGCGCCGTGTCCGAGCTCAAGTGAACAACCTCAAGATATCACCGACTACCTCGCAGGAGCAGAATGGAAGCCCCGACGACCGTACCGTTCGCCGTGGCCAAGCCGCTACATGTTACCCCAACACGGCCAGTACACCGGCCCTACTCCAGGCCCTTTCCCGAGCCCATACTCGGAAAACTAAGGTACGGAACTAAAGGCAGCAACCAATAAAGGTGTGGTTGCTGTAGGACGAACTGCCGAAAATCCTCCACCACCAACGACGATGCCACGACGAAACTTCAAGAAGCCGCCACCACCTCAGCGTAGCCCCGACGTCGCAACTATATGCCTCAAGAAGACCTGATGACGCAACAACGAAACAGTGGTACAATCCGTCGTAGCAGGGATCCGACGCCACGACCCAATCGCAACGTCAGACGACGAACTAGTAACCTCAACATTCTCATCGATGGTCACAACTTCACCGCTCTCGTCGACTCTGGCGTCGGCTATTCCGTTATCAGTGGGCCGTTCATCTTCGAGCTGAAGAAACAAAGGACTGCTTGGAATGGAGCCGAAATCCGGACTGTTGGAGGCCACCTGATAACGCCGGTAGGAGTTTGCACAGCCAGAGTCCCAACGAACAACCGGACTTATCCTGCGAGCTTTGTTATCTTACAAAAGTGTTCCAGTAACGCATACTTGGAATGAACTTCATAAGGCACCATGGCGCCGTCATTGCTCTGAGGTCTGAATCAATAACACTAACCTCAGAAAAAGATCTGCCACCCTACACGACGCCGGAAAATCACACACTGAATGTGATAGAAGAGCAGGTCACCTAGGGGCCTTTCTTCAGCGTGATCATTTCCGTCGGCACCAAAAAAGCCGACAACCTTGAAGGCATTATCGATGGTGATCAGCACCTGCTCTTTAACCGTCAGATTTGTATCCCAAGAGGCCTAGCTGAGCTGCGTGACGGCCACACAAAGGTAGTGCTGACAAACTTCGGCCACGAATAAAGGCACTTCAACGTTCGTATGACGGTCGCCTACTTCGACAAATTCGCGAACGCCAGCGATTCTCTCACTGTCTTCGGTGCTGCCGAAGCTTGACGAATCTGGGCTCCCAACCAGATTTCTACGTCAACCCGAGCCATCCGAAGCGCGAGCAAGACCAGCTAAAGACCCTGCTTTTCCTTGCCTTCATCAAGATTTTGAAAAACCACAGTCATGAAATCACATCACTACAGAAGAAAGTGCCCGAAGACTTCGACAGAGGCCGTATCGAGTTTTGACACGTGAACGCGAGGCCATGAGGAAACATGTTTAGTCGACGAAATGCTAGGTGACGACAACATTCAGCCATCCAACAGTCCGTGGCGTCACCAGTAGTGTTAGTGAAGAGAGAGGACGGAACCCTACGTTTTTGCGTCGATTAACGCCGCCTGGACAAAACCACTAAAGAGGATGCGTACCCTCTCCCACGTATTGACGACGCCCGGGATCCACTCCACTACGTGAAGTATCTTTTGTCGATGAACCTCAAGACCAGCTATTGAGAAATTGAAGTCGACGAAACAGATCAGGAGAAGATTGTGTTTATTACACCAGACGGCCTCTTCGAGTTTAAGGTCATGGCATTTAGTCTTTGCTTGACGCCCGCGACATTCCGGCGTGTTATGGACACCGTGCTGGCTGGATTAAATTCGCAGGCTTATTTCGCCAAACTAGTGAATGAAGCTGTAGAAAATCAGCGGGCTATTTATTTCCTAAAGCTTTTGTTGTCTACCAATGCTATCAAGGCACATCGGTGTACAAAACCGGATGTCTTCAAGGGCCTGTGTTTGTAAACATTGAAATTGCACATCAGCGTCCCACTACTCGTAGAAGCAATGCTTCTTCATCAGTCAATAAATAGGAATAACGAAGATGAAATAACAATGAAGCATTCCCAAGCCATACCCAATCACGCAACATTCACGCGTTACCCCCACCACTCTGCGACGTATTTACTCGAGTTTCCCCTGTGGCGGAAGTGGGCGGCATTTTTTCTACAATGGCCAGTAAGTTCTTCATGTGTACCGCAATTCCAGCCTCTACTGTCGGGCTCGAGCAGACGCACGTTCAGGCAAGTCTAGTCAACAACTTCCAGGAAGCCTTCGTCTAATCTATAGGTAACGCCTTCTATTTACGTAGTATGCACAAGAGGTGTTGTTTACGAAATTTCACTGTGACGTGAAAAAAAAAAAGATGACGTAGGCAAGACTGACAGATGCCTGATCGACAAGAACACTAAAGTGTCAATGCTGCCGTAGTGGACCACTTGCTGCAAATGTGACCCGCATGTCGCGGGATCAAATCGCGGCTGCGTGGTTGCATCTTTGATGGAGGCGAAAGTGCTGTAGGCCCGTGTTCTCAAATTTGGGTGCACGTTAAAGAACCCCATGAGGTTGAAATTCCGGAGCCCTTTGCTACGGTGTCTCTCATAATCATATGGTGGTTTCGGGACGTTAAACCACACTTATCTAACTTGTTGCCCATTGTGGGAAATGTGGCGCTAAGCTCTCTTTTAGCGTTTGCCTATTTTAAATCAGACATTTTCCGCTGCACCGCCCCTTCAACTAGATTACGAGCGGAATCGCAGAGGCGTCTAAGATATCAAGGACATGTAAGGAATGCGTCAGCATGCTGTCTTTTTTTTTTAACGTAAGAAAGAGCTTCGTCGTTTGGCTTAGACGACATGGGTTGATTCACCTTCTTGCTTTCTGTCAGTTGTTTTCCTGTTGCAGTTTCGAATGCGTCTTTATATATGCACAGGATCAGCAAAGTGATTGTTCTGGATTCATCCCGTGTTGTGTTCGTGAAGTGCGCTATGGTTTCTGATGTACGATGAAGTTGCAGCACACTGAAACGTGCTCCTGTCAGAATTCTGCAGCTGTAAGCTCCGAGTTATGTCTCACAACGAGCACCATCTTTTTGTTTTTAAATCCTTCAGGGCAATGCAGTACCGTTACCGATACATGCGGGAGGACGACTTCGACAATTACTACATCACCTGGATGGTAGAAGCCATCGACAAGCGCCGTGCACTCAAGGTTTGTTCTACGTGATGTACAGCACCAGGTTTTCACATATGATCGTCACCTCTGACATGAAGGTACCAAAATGAAAAAAAAAAGGAAACAAAAACGCACTTTCGCGCTTGTGACGCAATATGAACAAGTTACCACTCGAGCATTTGATCTGTGTAGCTGACTAATATAACTGCTTTCGCAATTTTTCCCCTCGCATGCTTCCACAACGTAGCGAAAGCTCAACGTAAACTTTGACAGCTGAGTGCAGCTGTTTGGTTCAATACGTGTGACTTCATGAAAAAAATAATCAAAACATGGGGGATTAAACTGTGCCCCGGCATTTATTGGGTTATCCTTGAGTTCTGTAGCTTATTAAACAATGGAGCTGTTTTTAACTGTGAGCTGTATTAACCAGAAATTATCGGAACATAAGCTATCGCTGATAGGAGCCTCACCTTCTAATCTTTCTTTACATTGTCGATAGTGTAAGCACACTTCATAATTTGAACAATGCGCAGTTTTTTTACCGACGTAGAAATGATGATTGATGGAAACGGCGTATGATGATTGAGGTTGACATATCGATGGCCAACCGTCGGTGACCCTGCATAAAGAGGAAACCAAATGCATCTACAATTGTCCCTTGCGTAGAACAACGCCATATTGGACGGTTCGCATATTGCAGATAACTTTTGGTGCCTTCTTTTTTGTTGTATGCTCCTTCAGTTGTTTGCCGTGTTCCGTTTGCACGCCCTGCCTTCTTTACTCAGCTCTGTGTGTGATTAAACGCCTACAGCTAGGCTAGCAATGCTCGAGACCAGGTTAACAGAAACAAACAGGGTGTGAAGCAACATAATAAACCACAGTAACGGAGCAGTATTTAACTTTAAGAACACTTCGGCCACATGCCGCTGACAGCCATGCCGCACAGAAAAAAAATGACAGATCCCACATACAGTGGGAATCGATTGACATATAAAGTGACATATCAACCTTCTTCATTCGCGCTGAATAAAGAAGGTTGGTATGTCACTTTAAAACCATCACAACTGCGCGAGGCGGTGGACGTGGTACCATGGCCGCTGGATAAAAAAAAAAGAAAAAAAAAACAAGATACGGCGTGCTGTGTGCCGCCGAAGCGGCGGGTCGCGCCTAGTCCATCTCGTCGACCCGCAGGTCGCGGGTTCGAATCCCGGCTGCGGCGGCTGCATTTCCAATGGAGGCGGAAATTTCGTAGGCCCTTGTGCTCAGATTTGGGTGCACGTTAAAGAACCCCAGGTGGTCGAAGTTTCCGGAGCCCTCCACTACGGCGTCTCTCATAATCATATGGTGGTTTTGGGACATTATACCCCACACATCAATCAAATCAAGCGCCTAGTTCACCTCGCTCCCACTTTGGCGCCACCACTTCTCCCACAAGAGGCGCTTTCACACGCACCGGCACAGTGGGCCGCAAATAATGCGTTACGTAGCTGCACATCACAGGTTCGATTCGGAATTGTTATTAGGAGTACCTATTGCACCAAATATGTGAACAGTTTGCCCTAGGAAGGCCAATAATTCGTAGAGTATAGGTCTCGATACTCTCCATGAAAACTGCCGGTTTGACTCACCTGAAATGATAAGGGTCACTGATTACGTTCTTGGGCAGGCAGTCACCAGGCAGATTCCAACGGCTGGCGTATCGGCCCACCTAAAATCACCACGAAACCAGGCATAATTTAAATGTTGGTTTTTTAGTGCATTAACAACGCCAGGGGCGTTCCAAAGACCGAGTTAAGCAAAAGCTTACGACAAAAACAAAATTCTCAGCAAAAGCATCACACAATTTTGCACAGTCAGAAGCTACCAAGTAAAGCTCACGAAACCACTTAGAAGGTATTTCAATCAACGGGAACAAACTTGCCGCACTACAAACGCAATCTTACGCGTCATAAACTGCGCAGGAACACTTAGCGGCCTTAAATATTTTCCATACGCGTATAGTCTACTATTGTTTGATCGTACCTCGAAAATGTCTCTTCAAGGAAACGCTGAAGCAAACTCAAACGCTGGTCTTCGTCCCGGCGACAATCCTAGTTAATTTCTTTCTCCTCGACTATCTTCTACCCCAGCTTAGGAGGAAAAGTATTTGAGGTTCGGAATTGGTGCCCCTCGATGACGCGAGTGCTCGATGGCAGCGCGAAGGAAGAGCTGTAGTCCGGTAAAGAGACGCCTTATTGCAGTCTCAGGCGTCTGCCCGAGTCCAAGCCCGAACCTCCGCTTCATGTAACATTCAAACACACTCTTTTCAATCCTCGGTTGAACAAAGGGTCTCCACACAAGCCAATCACGCCTGTGGGCTCCCATTGCCACAATCATTTGCAAAAACAATTTTATAACAGGCATTGAATTGGTAAAAAATGGCAGCATATCCACGGAGTGAATGATGGAGAGTGGGGCGAAGCATTCTTCCGTCCTTTCGTTCTTGCTTCCATCCGTCCATGCGTCCGTCTGTGTGACCGTCCACGCGTCGATCCGCCCGTCCGTGCGTGCGTCTGTTCGTGCGTCCATCCCTGCGTTCGTCCATGCATCCGTTCATGCATCCATCCACGCATCTGTCTCTGTGTCCGTTCGTCCATCCATTCAACACTCCAAGTACCACCATCTCGCATCTTTTCATCATATATTCCCCATATAGAAGCACCGCCATCCAGCGGACATTCCAAGGACTAAACGAGCGGTGGCACTCGCACACTTTCTTACGTTAATTGATATGTGGGTCCCAAAACCACCATATGATCATGAGAGACGCCAAGCCAGCGTCAACGTAGCGCTAGTATCTGGCTCCAACCTATGCTCATGGACCGCATGTGTGTCAATTACCAGTCCTGCCAGGCACTCAAAACACACGTGGTGCAAAAGTAGCAGCCAGAACAAGATTTTAAATTGCAGCGGTGATGCAGGCCGAAAGCACATGTAGATTCTCCTAGGGACAGTCAAGGCATGTCGCAGTTCGACCGAGTCGAAAGCCATGATTTCCGCGCCGTTCACGCCTCTTTGCATCGCGATAGTAGGCCGTTGCAGTTGTACTAAACATGCGCTGTGCGTGCATCCACGCGTGAGTCGTAATACGTATATGCTAGTATTGGTTGATTTGTGGGGTTTAACGTCCCAAAACTACGATATGATTATGAGAGACGCCGTAGTGGAGGGCTCCGGAAATTGCGACCCCCTGGGGTTCTTTAACGTGCACCCAAATCTGAGCACACGGGCCTACAACATTTCCGCCTCCATTGGAAATGCAGCCGCCGCAGCCGGGATTCGAACTCACGACCTGCGGGTCAGCAACCGAGTACCTTAGCCACTAGACCACCACGGCGGTGCTATATGCTAGTATTGACATGCAGCCTGCGAAAGTGTGCAGCAATAGTTTTGTGCCGCATACTACAGGCATACTGCACGTAAATTGCAGCTGTAAAGTGGAACAGCTGGAGTCGCGCTTGAATAAACGCAATTTGTATACTTACTTGTACACTTTACTGGACTCTTAGTTTTTCCTGTCGATTGCGATTATATACTGAGGTGGCAGAGCTCAGTGTTTTTTGTTGTGGACGGAAATCTGTGCCATCGCAAAACACCGCCCTGGCATGATTGTCGCGATGCACTGTGAACTTCACGGGCAGTGCGCTCTGCAATCTTTTCTTTTGGCACTGGTTTTTGTCACATCAGATGACATTTTATAAGCAAGTGTAGCGTGAACAGAGGCTTTTTCGCACGTAAACTCCCAGAGCCGCTGCATGCCTTGCTAGCGAGGCGCGTCTTGGCAGTTCTAAACAAATTATGGTGTCTCTGGGAGCGAGGGTACACCGCCAAAGGCGCCTGGGTGCGAGATAGGCCTGCTCTCGCCTATAGATCCTCTTATACAAACGATCAGGACAGATGAAAGATAGATATATAAATAAATAGATAGATAGATAGATAGATAGATAGATAGATAGATAGATAGATAGATAGATAGATAGATAGATAGATAGATAGATAGATAGATAGATAGATAGATAGATAGATAGATAGATTAGTCCAAAGTCGCCAAAGTTCACTAAAAATGCTTCGCATTTAAACTCCATCCCAACTAGAGAGGCTTGGGAGGAGTACCTGCTCGGCTGCTCCACCTTGGATGCTCGATGCTCCTTGGTGAGGCGCCTCGGGCAGCGGCCAACTTCATTGGCGTCCCGGAATAGGGTCTTGCTACGAAAGCATGCAATATGCCGCAACTCTCTGGTACATTTTCAGTAATAAAATGTTTTCTGCCACCACCACCAAGGCAAGTCATTTGCAAACACGTCTTGGAAATGATGTTTAACGACGTTTTTTTAAATACTCTCAATGAAGAAAAAAAATACCGGCACTAAGAAATCTGAATGTAGCCCAGTTCTCAATTCATTGTTTCACAAAACCTCGTGGATGATGTTAAAAGTCATGAGACGCCTCAGAAGTTATGCATAAAAGCAAAAAAGGTGAAGAAGGTCCCTTAGCACACATCTAGCCTCCAATAGTGTAATAAATTAAGCGTTCAACAAAAGACAACATTAGCGCAAAGAAAGACTGACGGTGATTGATCTGCAAGGAGCAACACAACACCGTGTTCTGTCTAGATTCAATGCTCGGAGGACACACCGAGTAAATTTCTACTGCTGTATTTCTACCGAAAGAAACTGAATGAATGAACTTTTTCCACGATGTCTCTTTTTGCCCTACGCAGCGTCTCGTTTTGCCCCGCAGGTTGAGGCGAAATGAGGCATCTGGGGCAATTTTTATACCTACTTTTAGAATAATATTTTGAACGGTAGCAACGTAGAAATACTCGTGTAGCACATACCTTACAACCAATGGAAAGCTTCTGTATTGATATTTATTTGTAAGTAGTGAAATAAAAATAAACATTTAAAAATTTTACCGCATCTTATCCCACCCTGCCGCGGCCAGCTTAACATGCGCAGCAAAATGTAGCGCTCATGGAGCACACCGATTTAGCGAGTCTCACTACTGTACTCGTGGTGGGCCAATCCCACATGCTTACCCTATGATAGATTGACAGCGGAACCACAGACAAACATAGGAAAGAAGGCACAGAAAGCACAGCGCTGTTCAAACACTGACGTCATCAGCAGCTCGGTTAAATGGAGCAGTGGGAACTCAACGAAACGGAATGGCCATGCATTCATTCCTTGGGTGTCACCACGTAAGGTTTCTTTCAATTACCTAACTTGGCTTCGCAAAACTTCCGAAACAGTTGTATGTTACTTGAAAATTTAGAGGAGAAGCTTCCGGCAAGATATAACTGTGGTAATCACAGCATCATTTTGATGTTTTGGTGAGAAACAAAATGACTTTATTAGTGCCTGCTGAATATTTACATATGAGTTTTCAAAGTGCAGCTGTTTTAACTGCTTTCATTTCAATAATTAACTTGGGATTGAATGAAAACGATATTGCAGACATAACAACGGATATCTAACTCTACTCGACAGCAACTAGGAGTTAGCCAAAACAAACCAGTACCAGCCAGTAGACAAACAGTATGCGAGAAAATATGGTTGTTGACAGAAATAGGCATGCTTTTTAGAGAATATAATTGTAAAGTCTCATTCAGCCCTGTGACTAGCAGTGCTTGCGCAACCTCTTGCAAATGATGATTAAAAAAAACGACTTTACGCAGTCAATATTCACACCTGTATTTGACCTATACCCATCGTCACACATGATTCACGTCTTCTTGCACTTCAATTGCTCCGTGAAAAGGTCTGACTACCTGTTCATGTTTATGTGATTTGTTCAGAAATATAGACCTGTCGCCTTGCGACCAGCTTTGTTGCGCGACCCAGGCATTGTGTACAAGTCAAGGCGCCACTGTCTTCAATACTCAGAATGGTATAGCTACATTACAGAGTGTCAAGGAACAATGACTTTCTTGTCGATTTCCGCATCAAATGGCATTCGCAGGGTCTCGAGACCATCTTGCCGCTGAAGACGTACGAGAGGCGCAGCTTTGTGACTCCTTTCTCGGCTCGCATGACTCGCCACGAGTCGCAGGGTTTGTGGGAGCACCTCTGGACGTTCGCCATCAGTGCCGCGCACACGATCGTCGCTTTGCTTCTGGACTACACCCTCTATCGGCTCGTCGCGTTTGTCAGAGCCCTCGGCAAGATCAACGTGAGCGCTGGACGTAAGTGTACACACATTTACCCAAGGTTTCCAGGCTTGAAGAAGGGCATAATTAGCAGTCATTGACTCAGGGCGCTTGGAAAAGCTCGTCCACACAAAAGACGTTAGCACAAACACAAATAATGAGGGCATAAATTATCACTTGTGTATAGCCGACCTATTATGTTTTTGTGACTATCACTTGATGGCATTAGGGATTTTCGTATAGTTGATGGTTAAAGAGGTTATGTTAAAGATGAAAAAGTAAAGAGGACAGATGGAAGGACAGACAGGCAGACGGATGGACAGACAGACAGACAGACAGACAGACAGACAGACAGACAGACAGACAGACAGACAGACAGACAGACAGACAGACAGACAGACAGACAGCGGCGTACCAACTCTTTCGCGAATAGGCAGGAGGGGGGTAAACCGACCTCACTCGACAGCCGGTATTTATATATATTGCCACGTTCCTTTCCTCAAGTTTTGTTATCGCACCGTTACACTATGTACTACGCTGTTAGAGAAGCTTTGAGGCTGTTTTGTTAAGGTTACGCCCACTTCGTGAGTCTTTCAGAGTAATCCGGAACCTACGGCGCCACTGGCGATAACGCTGGAATGTTCGATGGCAAGTGTATAAATGCCGATACGCTTCGCCGCTATCAGTACTACTGTGTTACTTTCTTTTTGCGTGGCCGCATGTTTGGCCCGAATAACAGTTTTTTCTTCGACGTGGAGTATGCTCTATCGTTCACGTCACGACCCCAGGACAATATATATATATATATACTGAAGAAGTTTTTACAATGGGCAAATATACTTGAGATGAGAAGAAATACAGCTTACAGACTCGAACTGCTATACCATATAAAAACGCGGTTTATATATTGTAGTGAAACTTCGGGGTTGTTTAAGCTAGACGCATCTGGAGACCGTCGAGGCGAAGAAGCGTGGGAGCGATTCCGCACAGGCAAGCGATGACAAGTCGATACGATGACTTCGGGGAGCACTCATTGGGGGTTTATTTAGCTAATACAACTTGAGTTTACATAATGCACTAGGTCACAAATACAAAACATGGAAAATGGTGGCATACCCCTCAGCTTGCATGACTGGTCTCCGGTGGAGAGATGCGCTGCTGAACCCGACTCCGCTCACCCCAAAAAGGGCCCGAGTCGCTGCTTAAATAGGGCTATCCAGCATCCACGGGTGCGCGGACCAACCAGGCAAGCCGAGGATAACCAATCCAGCATGAGTTTTTGTGGTCGCGTGAAGCCTGCCTCGCGACAAAACTGTGGCAGCTTCTGGAAACGGGCGCATACTCCGAAACGGCCTTGACGCGCTAACAATTGCTCAAATTTTGGTCCCCTTTTTACCCGGAGGACCGAAGCGGCGGCTCGTTCGTTTGAAACGTGGGGACTCAGTGGTTAGAAGGAGAAAGGCACCTAATTTCTGCAGTCCGGTCACAATCACGGCGCGGTGCCTGCTTTGGCGGGAAGTGCACAGTGACCGACCGGTTGCAGCCCTTTCGGTTCAGACTATCATTCTTCCTCGAGGCACCCTCCCCGAGATAAGTCGGTAAATGGCGCCGCTAACAAGAAATCTGGCAAAGTACGAACTCTAGCTGTAGCTGGAAAAGAAGAAGCCTTTCCGCGAGACATTGCTTTCGCGACAATGTGTCGCACTTTACTCCGACAGTGCTCTTGGTCATTGCGGTAGTCGCCTTCTTGCAGCGGCCTCCTCGATTAGCTCCTGCAAAGCGTATACTCAGTGGGCGAGTTTTCTATACCAGTGCAATTTTGTAAACACTTTAACGCACTTCGAGGTAGTAGTCTTAGCCCGAACATCGTCAAGCCGATAGATTTTGAAGCTCCGGTCTCGCTATTGGCATCCATGGAAATAGCCCTGTGACACATGCGTGGATGTGAGAGCGCGTTTGTCGCTCACGCGTGCCCCGAGTATTAGGGGCGACATGACGCGCTTTCTTAGGTACAACAAATTCAACAAGCCGAGAGATTGTGCCCTTAGCCCAATTTCTCCTGCCATTGTAATAATAATAATAATAATAATAATAATAATAATAATAATAATAATAATAATAATAATAATAATAATAATAATAATAATAATAATAATATAATATATAGAAGGTTTAACGTCCCAAAACTATCGTATGATTATGATAGACGCCGTAATAGAGCGCTTCGGAAATTGGAAATTTTGACCACGTGGGGTTTTTTAATATGCACCCAAATCTGAGCCCACGGGCCTTCAGCATTTCCACCCCATCAAAAACGCAGCCGCCACAGCCGGGAATCGATCCCGCGGCCTTCCGCTTGGCAGTCGAGTGCCATAATCACTAGATGCGATGCTCATCTTGCTATCACACCTCTTCCTCCGAGTATGCTTTTGTGGTTATCATCCAGAAGTCCCACAATGGCTTGTTGATTAAACTCGTCATAGATGTTAGTCGTCGGGATGAAGACGTAGTACCAAGCGTCAACAAGAGTACATCCACGTTGAATGGTGCTATGGCTGTGAAACACTAAAACATATTCATTCGACAAATCCTCCTTTATCAAGGTACAGTAAACATTCAACCACCTCAGTGAAGGTGCGTTTGACTTTCGTGCTATACAGATGCTTATGACGGAGGGATAAATCATACCTTTTCAATGGATGATTGCTGTGATAATTTTTCATAATAGGTATTAAACTGACTTGTTCATATTCAGGCTTGTGTGTATTATATTTTACCTTATTTGTTTGCTAATAGTCCAAAAAGAGTATTTGGTACGTGTAATTATAACAAAATTACTATTATTATATTACTCTTAATATCCACCTCTCAACCTTTTTCTTTGAAAATGTATAATTAGTGGTGTTAGGGGCGTAGAACATAGTTTACAACCGTCGTATTTGTATTAACAAAATTGCCTAAAGGGCCTCCAGGCATTTGCATAAATACGCCGACAAAAATGGTGTAAACAAAATTTTCCTTTGAAAGAAAAAATTGTGCCCAATTATAATGTTAAACTATATCCCTCGTTGCTGGCTATCGAAATGGTCGTTAGCTGTATATGATTGGACTAAACACTCCGTGTACGCAACCAGATCGTTACGCGAGGCAACAAATCGCGAGAAAATAATCCATCGTGTTATTACCACTTATGCACGACCACGAAAAAAAAATTGAATGAACTTTTTTTTCACAGTGGCATATTTCTTGCCACTTTGTTCTTCGGCATTTAAAATTTTCTGTGCCATAAAATCACCCGCTTGTTACATGACGCCCCAAATTTGTGAAATGTCGTGATGTTTGAAATGCCCTGATCGCGTGGCCGACGGCATGGATGCGCCATCTGGCGACAAGGCGCCTGCTGCGGTGCGCGGGCGCGTCCTGTCGTATCAGTTGACCTCTCATGTCGCTCTCTCCGACTAGCAAGTAGCACAAACGACACCTTGGTGTCACTGTCTTGGCTCCATCGAATTTGTGCCATTTTAGGGGCGAAGCTCCTTAGGGCGTGGGCTGTGCGTCCCCTGTAGCCTGTATGTAGCCACCTCTAGTTTAGTTCTTGCAGTGTTCACTAGATGGCGGTACCGTCCCCTGTATGTAGCCACCTCTAGTTTAGTTCTTGTAGTGTTTACTAGATGGTGGTACTTGTAGCTGATGATGAAAAGATGCAAGATGTTATAAACTAGAAAGCGGTACTTGTAGTTGATGAAAGACGCGAGATCTTATAAAATAGGAATGATGTCACATATGGCGCGTGTCATTGGTTGAAGGCAATCGTTCGATTTAGTGCGGCGACGTACGCTAGGGGGAGCGATGTAATAAAATCGAGTGGGCAAAATGTACGGAGGATTCATGGTTTACCAGGTTTACCTCCGGAGCTTCGCCCACTCATCATCATTCACTTCGTGGATATGGCGGAATTTTTTTTTTAATGTAGAGGCTATGACGGTGTCGTTTCCAGCGCCGGAATAGCATTGTTATTTATGCTGGTTGATTCATAACTAAGCGTACCAGCTTTGCAAAACCTCGTGAAGCCAAGCACACAAATTAAATTTTCTCAGCTCAGCTTGCCTTTGTCGCGTTAGGCCAAGTTGAACCTAAATGAACCTAGTTAAGTGCATGTAAGTGTAGCCGATTTTAATTCAACCTAGTTGAGCGTGGTATAAGCTGATAAAACGCGTACAAGTTATGGTTGAATAATTAGTTTGATATCCAATCACACACGAAACATGCTGGAGTTGCACGTGGTATATAATTAGGGTAAATATGCAAGAATAAGCTAATGAGGCATTGCTAAGATAACTGTAGAAAAATCTGAATAAGTGTGGTTGATCTTGACATTATCAAACTATTCTGATAATCAAGTTTAAATAAAAAATCCCAATAAAACACAATAAAGTAAATAAAGTTGAATTTTTAGGATCTGAAAGAGTCCAAGCTGAGGAAGATACTAATTACTAATGCCAAGTCTAGTCTCATTAGAATAGACGATTCTAATTAGCCTTAAAGCTAATCTTAATTATGTCTTAGTACCTATAGCGCTAGTTTCATCATAACAGGCTCATTTAAGTTCAACTTGACCTAACGCAACAAAGGCAAGCTGAGCTGAGAAAACTTAATTTTGTGTGCATCATCAGGTTTGGGAGGCTGGCTACACTTTGTTATGCTAATAAACCTGTAAAAATCACAACGCGAGCCCAGCGCTGGAACCGGCGCCGTTGCAGCCGCTACGTAAAAAGAAGAAAATAAAAACAACGGCACAAACTTGTTAGAGCAAGGACACCGACACCAATTTGTCATCTTGGCTACGAGTGCGTCGGAGAGAGCTGCATGAGAGGCCAACTGATACGACGGGACGCGCAGGCGCACCGCAGCATGCGTCCCGTCGCCAGATAGCGCATCCATGCCATCGGCCACCCGATTCCGTGGTCTGCACACATGTGCTCACGCCTGTACATGACTACGGTTCAGTTGACTATACTTTTAGTCGACCGACACTGTCTGTGACAAAACCGCATTGGATTGCAGTGCCTACGCAGATGAAGCTGCATGTTCAAGGCAGGGGTCCCTTGGCTGACATGTACCGGCAAGTCGCTGACTCCTTGAGCCCGTCGAGCCTGCTTGAGTCTACGCTGCCAGCCACGAACGTACAGAACTGTTTGCTGAGGCCATATCCTCCGGACGTTGACATGTATCAGTGGATAGGTTTGTCGTCGACTGTTATTCACTTATCAGATGCGAGGCAGCTCACTGACTTGTCTGCGTAACGATGTCCGTCCGTGTCTCCGTGCCAACGCTCCGCAACACGTTTCTCCGCACCGTAATTGCTGGAACGATGCCAAGTAGGTCGAGTCGCAGCTGCGCGTTGACGTCAGTGATGTTCCGTACTCCGCCGAAGAATTCCCATTTAGAGACATGAAAATTCCCTATTGCGGAATGTTTTTCTGCGAACGTTCATAAAATTCTGCACTTAATTCTCTGCACAACAGTACTACTTTCTGCCCCTATCCACGCACGCACATACTATAACTACATGCGTCTCACGTACAGTGAGACGGCGCATGACATCGACTTCGACGCCAGTGGCAAAATACAGCCGAGAGTGTCCATATAATTGCTATTGCAATAAAACATTGTATTTAGCGTAAATCTGTAACTATTCGGATGAACTGTGCAGCACGTGCTTTCTAGTGTTTCAGACCAGGCTAGTAATGTGGCTTTCAGGCTATACAGCTGGAATAGCCAGCTTTTTCTGGTGTCCTGTGGTCTTTCAAAGTTTCACGTCGACTGTACAAGAATAATACGAGGTATCTTATTCTGATCTTAGAGTATATGAAACTTACAAAGCGACGTGGTTTGATGGAAATTCTAGAATTTCAGACATACTTTCTTTTGGTACTACGCTGTAATTGGGCTTCACTTCAACGTGTATAGTGAGAAGGGCCTATGAAACACTTACGCACCACCTGCGTTGGGTACCGCTTGCACAAAGGGCTTTTTACTCATTTCACGAGTGTAGAAATGCGCACGTGGACGAAGATGCCCAACATATTTCATCAGAATTTTCTTGATATCCGGAAGAACATCAACAGCTAATAAGATATTGAATGGCCCTTCAGAATCAGTCCTAAGCCAATGGCTGGTCTGTGACATTGGTATATGGCCAACGTGTGCCTTACAAGAGCGCGCACTATTAGCCGTCTAGAAATCCATGAAAGAGAGCGGTGTACTTGAAAATGGCTGAGAAAACTTGTTCATACAGATTTTAAGCATATTATCGAGCGTGACCACGTAACGCTGCCACTTGATGTGAGAACTCATTCTGCGTCCCTCTGACTGAGCTTCCGCAATTTGAGTGTAGCTATGTGAAAGAACATTGTGTAGTGTTATTTTACAGCATGCATGGCGTTCGTGAAACTGAATTCTGTGATAACTATGGTGCTATGTGACAGGACTCTGTATTGTTTCTTATTCGTGGTATTACGTGGAAATACTTGGTATGAACTATGCCTAGCTGTTATATTATTTATGACTTTTTTGTTGCTGTGTTTTTCACATCAATGTAAGGGAGTACCGGGTGCTTTACAAAATCTTCAAATATGACATGACAAAAAAAAACACCGCTTATTGACAGTTTGAAATTGCAGATCACACGATAGCATCATGTTTTAGCACTTATCTTATACAACAATTAAGTAGTTGAAAGATGTTGTGGAGGAGCGTTGCAGCGCATTTACGAGGCGTCGTTCTCTCGTTCGGAATGTTAGATAAATAGTTACTACTTTGTTCTTATATCGTGGTTCAGTGAATAACCAATACATGTGCTGGCCAGCCGTGGCACGTCAGCAAAAAAAAAAGTATTGCTAAAGCCTCTAGCATACCTAGTCTTGACAATTTATGTTCCTAATATCCGTCCTACGTGAAATCGGGGTGTCTAGTGTTCCCTCATCTCTGTTACAAAATTGTGCGTGTTTATGTACTGATAAACATCAAGGGTCTGACATCCCCCGAAAGCTCCAAGCAAAGGGTTTAGGAATAATAATTGAATATGACTTGCGTCCGGATAGTCGACGCCAATGAATGAGTGAATGAATTATTGAAGCTGCTCTTGGACATCATGAGGTTCTTTACACCTTTAGCAAGAAAGTCTTTTACTTCTCAACCGACTCCCTTTATGGCAGCCAAAATTATTTTTTCTTGTGCCTCCGGGATCGGCTCACCAAACGGCAATGTCACTTGATTATATCACAACTTTCACGGCCAGTGATGTCGTTATAAAGTGGGGTAATCACTTGAACTGTTCCAGCGCATTACGACGGGACAGAAGAAACGGCCGAGCCGGCCAACAATAAAGGCGCGTTCACACTTGGCCTGGAAGAGAGCGAAACTGGCAAAACTCTCCGGAAACTGGCTTGTTTCGCCGCCCAAGCGGTCGGAAAACCACAACGCGTGGCCGGCGCGCAAGAATCGCTCCCAGACCGATTTTCCCGCCACGCAAAACCGGGTCCATTTTCCGCTTCACAGCCTTGGCTGCGCTAAATCAAACCAAGTGACCTTGTAGCGCCTCAATGCGCCGCTCGTCAAGGAAGAAGTTGGCATTTGGGCCGCGCGGCGGGTGGAGCGCGATAATAAAAAAAAAATGAGTTCGAAAACTGAACGCTGTCAGGGCTGGATCTTTCCCGTGTAAGCTTCGACAGTTAATGGTGACCCGATAAAGAACACACAGCCCCGATCATCCCGCATGGATCCCGCCGGCTCTGCCACCAATCCTACCAGTCCTGACGCCCAAGAAGACGCCAGACCTAGCGGGGCTGCAGTCGCTGCGATTCAACATGTCAACCTGCCACCATTTTGGCCCAACAGCCCCAGCACATGGTTTCTTCAGGTTGAGGCGCACTTCCGTCTACGGCAAATAACCAGCCAACAGACCAGGCACTGGCATCTGGTATCCTGCTTACCTCCGGACGTAGCCGACGACTTAGCTGATATTTTAGCGTCGCCGCACCCGAGCCATCCCTACGACACGTTGAAGGCAGCTATCATTTCCCGCAAGTCTGAGTCCGAACACAGCAGACTCCAACAGCTCATCACGGCTACAGAGCTCGGTGACCGTCGCCCATCACAGCTCCTGCGACGCATGCGCCAGCTCCTTGGCGGCCCCTCCGCCCCTCAAGAGGAGAAGCTGTTACGTGAGTTGTTCCTCCAGCGCTTACCGCATGGTAAGCATGGTCCCGGTCCTCGTAGCTGCAGGAGATGTGCCAGTAGACACACTCGCTGAAATGGCTGACCGAGTGGCGGACTACTCGCGGGCACATAGCCTCAACGCCGTTACCACACCGCCACCGGCCACCGCTGCAGACCCGGCGCTCGCGAGCATCGAGAACCGTTTGGACGCCCTTGTCAGGCGCCTCGATCACTTTGTACCTGCGCATCGTCGACCGTCATCCAGGTTCCAGATACACAGTCGCTCCTCGACGCCCCCACGTTCTCCGGAACTTCGGCCACCCGACGCGCCGCGGGACGTTTCATCCTCAACCGTGTGCTGGTACCACCACCGATTCGGTGCCTCTGCTCGCAAGTGCACTCGCACGTGCACTAGCACGTGCTCCTGGTCGGGAAATGCGACGACCGGCCACTGACGGTGGCAAGTGGTACTGGTCGAAAGTCATGCCGCCTTTTCTATGTCTCTGATAAGATCACTGGCGCTTGCTTCCTAGTCGACACAGGAGCCCAGGTTAGCGTCATCCCGGCCTCGTGTGCAGATCGCCATCGCAACGAACAGATCTGCCCACTTCAAGCGATCAACAATTCCGCCATTCGCACATACGGCCAACGCTCTCTTACACTTGACCTTGGACTACGCCGTACGTTCCACTGGATTTTCATCCTCGCTGACGTCTCGCAAGCTGTTCTTGGAGCTGACTTCCTCAGTTTTTTCAACCTTGCTGTGGACATGCATGCTCATCGCCTCATTGATCTCAACACCCGCCTCTCCATCAACGGTGTACTCTGTACTTCCTCGCCAACGAGACTGCGAGCTCTCACACCTTCTTCGCCGTAGCAAAAATACTCGACGACTTTCCCAGCATCACGAAGCCGAACGCCAGAGAGTCACCGGTGAAGCATTCCATCACTCACCACATTGTAACCACTGGACCTCCCGTTTTTACACGACCCCGTCGACTATCTGGAGAACGCCTCGCCATCGCCCGCCGTGAGTTTGAGCACATGCTTGAACTCGGCATTGTGCGGCCTTCCTCCAGCAACTGGGCGTCGCCACTCCACATGGTACCGAAGAAAGATCCTGGCGACTGGAGACCATGTGGGGATTACCACGTTCTCAATGCCCATACCTTACCAGACTGCTATCCACTTCCTCACATACAGGATTTCACATCAAATTTGGCTGGGTGCACAATCTTCTCTAAGATCGACTCAGTGAAGGCTTACCATCAGATTCCTGTAGAACCCGCCGACATTCCGAAGACGGCCATCACCACCCCATTCGGTCTGTTTGAATATGTGAGGATGCCTCTTGGATTGCGAAACTCTGCACAGACCTTTCAGCGCACTATCAACAAGGTCACGCGAGGTCTCGATTTCGTATTTGCCTACCTTGATGACCTCCTTGTAGCAAGCTCATCCGGCCCTGAGCATGAAGCCCACCTGCGCACCCTGTTCCACCGCCTGGATGATTACGGCCTCGTAATTAATCCCAATAAGTGCATCTTCGGCGTCGCTACAATAGAGTTCCTAGGCCACCTTGTCACTCCAAAGGGTATCCAACCACTCGCCAGCAAAGTGAAGGCTATTCAAGACTTTCCACCACCGACTTCACTGAAGAGACTCCGAGAATTTCTGGGCCTACTAAACTTCCATCGCCGTTTTCTTCCAAAGGGCGCCACATTCCTAAAGCCCTTGACCGACCTATTGGCTAAAAAAAAAAAGACCCGGCTGCGCCACTGGAGTGGCCCAAGGACGCTGCATCTGCCTTCTGCACTGCCAAGAAGGCTCTGGCAGACGCTACCATGCTCATACATCCCGTCCCTGATGCCCCAATTCGTCTCATCACCGATGCATCAAGCGTGGCAGTTGGCGCCGTTCTCGAGCAGCACGTATCCGGTTGGCAGCCCCTTGGGTTTTTCTCGCAAAAACTGAAGCCACCAGAGGAAAAATACAGTACATTTGCCCGAGAACTCCTCGCGGTATACCTCGCCGTCAAACATTTTTGTCATTTATTGGAGGGCCGGGACTTTTACGTCGTTACAGACCACAAGCCCCTGACGTTTGCCTTCCATCGCAATCACAGCGATTATACTGCACGGGAGATCCGTCAACTATGCTTTATTGCCGAGTTCACTGTGGATCTCAGACACGTACATGGGCCGGAAAATGCTGCTGCTGATGCACTATCCCGCATCGATGCCTTGTCGACCCAGCCACCACTAGACATGGAAGAGCTAGCAGCTGCCCAAAGCAACGATCCTGAGCTGCATCGCCTTCGCTCTTCATCCACGTCTCTATCGTTCACGGAGTGCCCGCTTCCATTTTCAACCTCATTAATAACGTGCGAAACGTCTACTGATGTCCCTCGGCCCTTTGTGCCTTCAGCTTTTCGTCGGGCAATTTTTGATCACGTGCACAACATGAGCCATCCTGGTATTCGTGCGACCCAGAAGCTAGTCACATGTCGTATCCTTTGGCCAAGCATCAATGCTGATGTCCGACGCTGGGCGCGAACCTGCCTTGAGTACCAGCGCGTTAAAGTTCACCGTCACACTGTCACGGCAACATCCCCGTTTCGGCCTCCAGACGCAAGGTTTTCTCACGTCCATCTCGACATCGTCGGTCTTCTTCCGTTATCGCAAGGAGCCTGTTACCTGCTGACATGGGTGGATCGCTTCACCAGATGGCCGTAAGCGTTTCCCATTTCCGACATTACAGCACCAACAGTTGCCAAGGCTTTCACAAAGGGCTGGGTGTCGCGCTTTGGATGCCCTTCTGTCGTCACCACTGATCGCGGTCGTCAGTCTCAGTTGGCCCTTTTCACCGCACTTGCCAATATCCTGGGCATTCGACACATCCACACAACTGCCTACCATCCTTCCGCCAATGGCATGGTCGAACGGCTTCATCGACAACTGAAAGCTGCCCTCACTGCTCACCAGCCAAGGGAACGTTGGCTCGACCACCTCCCCTTCGTACTTCTGGGCATCCGATCAGCATTGAAAGTGGATCTCGGCGGCTCATCAGCCGAACTAGTCTATGGCGTTTCCCTGCGTCTTCCAGGAGAATTCTTTGAGCCATCATCGCCACCTTCCACTCACGATGCCTCCACGTACATTCGAGAGCTGCGCACCACGTTTCGGGACCTTGCTCCTGTGATTCCTGCCGACCGACAGCCCCAGTCTGCCTTCGTCAGTCAAGAGCTGCATGACTGCAGTCACGTCTTCGTTCGGCGTGACTAAATACGGCCACCACTAACACCAGCCTATGATGGCCCATTCTGCGTACTCCATCGTACACCTAAGACGTTCACGCTGGACATCAATGGCCGTGAAGACGTCGTGGCTGATGATCGACTGAAACCTTCGTATATCGCCGCTCTCGCGGCTGCGGGGTTTCCATCTCCAGTCTGGATGCCCACATCCAAGCATGTCCACTGGGCAATTGCTCTGGTGACTCCTACGGCTGTAGATTTATGGGGGGGGGGGAGCCCTGTAGCGCCTCATTGCGCCGCTCGTCAAGGAAGAAGTTGGCATTTGGGCCGCGCGGTGGGTGGAGCGCGATAATAAAAAAAGTGAGTTAGAAAACTGAACGCTGTCAGGGCTGGATCTTTCCCGTGTTAGCTCCGACAACCTAATCAGCCGGCTTCAGATTTAACATGGCGGCATACGCGTCGGCAGTGCCTCGCATCGGCTCAAATCGCAAACTACCCGTGCAGCACGACGAAGCTTGATGGCACCAACCAGGACGCGTTCATTGAGAGCCTTACTTGAATTACGGTCGCCGAGAACTCTGGAAGTAGACGATGCAGCGGCAGCGAGTCGGCATGCCCCAACATGTCTCACTTTTGTGTACAGCCGGTTGAAACCACGTCGCCACTGCCGGTGTGTTCGCTTGTGTCGTTTCTGCTGGCCTACCTCCCGAAACAACGTTTGAAATGATGCGAGCTGTTTTTTCACTACTTTGCGTGAATAGCAATAAATCTGTATATAATTTAGTGCTCACGAAAAAAAAAAACAAATAATTCTCAAAGTAGCCATTGTGGTGGTGGTGGTATCATTTCCGAGGGCAGCGCGCGGTCGTGGTTTTCCGGCCGCTGTGGCATTTTCTTTTTCGCTTCACTTCTAATGTGTGACTGTGGCCCTAGGGACAGAGCGGTCTGTCCGGTTGTGTTGGCCGACTCGCCCGTTTATTCACTCCCGTTATGCGCTAGACCTGTTCAAGTACAACAAAATCTCACGCACGTTCGCTCAACCTCTCTCTCTCTCTTTTTCCCTGTCGCACTCACTGACTCTATCTCTCTTTCGCACACACACACACGCACACACACACACACACACACACACACACACACACACACACACACACACACACACACACACACACACACACACACACACACACACACACACACACACACACACACACACACACACACACACACACACACACACACACACACACACACACACACACACACACACACACACACACACACACACACACACACACACACACACACACACACACACACACACACACACACACACACACACACACACACACACACACACACACACACAGAGATGTAGAGATGTTTTAAGGGGCACTCAACAGACCTCGTACCAAACTTTATTAGGCCATGGAAATAGTTTGGTGTCTGATAAGGAACAATTTGCCACAAAAAATTTTTTTATTCGGTTCAATACGAGCTGAGAAACTTGTTTTTTTTTTTTTTGCAGCGTCGCGAAACGAGGATGAGAGGCGGCAAGCTCGACACCCTTGCCGCTCCTCCGCGTAGCCTTCGCGAGCCAAAGCTCTTCCCACCCTCTCCAGTATCCGACCAAGAGGTCACGTGTGCATGGCATGCCCGAACAAGACCAACCTCCGTGCACGCGAGCGGTTTTTTTTTTTTTTTTGTTGACCAGAGTGAGTGTAACGCGATAGCGTTAGCTCGTGTCGCCGAAATCCCGCCGTCAGTGTCGGGCCGGTTGGTTGTGAGCGAAAAATCGTCTGTGCGTCTGTGAACGAAAAATCAAGTTACCAAAATCGCCGCAGGAGGCCGCTACTTGTCCACGCGTGCGCGCGCGATCACACTGAAATACCCGCACATTCGAAGAAAAAAAGAAGTGCTCAAGGTCACGAGGCGTGGTAGTTTCTTTGCCCATGCCACCCCTCCCTGCTTAGCTTCGAGCGCTTTCGTCGGAACGAGAGAAGAGATAATGCAATTGCAGCATGCTACAAACCTTTGCAACTCCACTCACTCTGAACTGATTCTTAAAGCTTTTTCAGTGTTGAATTCGTGAGGCAATAAGCTCTTCTAGTGAATACATTCTATGGTTATTTGAAAAAGTGTTTCAGGGCCCCTTTAACGCGTTTCGTTCGACAGGTGTCACGACGAAAACGAGCCCATTTGGCGATATGTAGGCACATTTGGAAAGCCTCAAATTACGTCGAAAAATGCCGGGATAGTGCTGCCGCCACCGCTAAAAACACACAGGAACTTTCGAACTGCTATAAAAACGAACTATGTTCATCTAGCTGAAAATATATTATGCCTTTCCAGAGGCGTTGATAAAGGAAAGAGCAAGTGCTGGATAATGTGCTGCTATCTGTGAGGCATTGTGAGACTCTTCATGGCCTCCGAGGTGGCGAGCGCGTGGCGTGTATTTTAGAGGCCATGCGACTCTTGCTTTAGATCAAAAACCTGTATGTACCATTTGCATGCACGCCTTTTATGATCTACTGTGTGCGAGTGTTTGTATGTACATAACATAATAAAATTATCAAGTACACACTTAGTGCTTGAAGGGCGCACTATAAATATACGGACCGGATTTCGCTATCGCGTTCAACTCTTAAAGGCGAAGCTTAAGGTCCCTCATTTCTTGAGGTCTACTGCCAATTTCTGCGGGATGTTTCGGAATAGCTGGCTTAGACGTGGTAAAACAGATGAGCACAATGAGTGCGCGAACGCGTAGGAGTGTTCCACGGTGGTCGTCTGTCTGCTCGATGCGCTGACCGCGGGTACTCGAACGTATGCGAAACGCCGGCACATTAGCCCCGCATCTCGTTGCAATTCACAGGGTGAAAAAAAAAGAACACTTGCACCTCGTTATTGCGTCGTAATATTTTTCTATATATTTATTATTCTCTTCAAACAACATTTACATAAACTACGCATGTCATGGTAAATATTTTTCGCCATATGACGTGCCACGATTGGCAACGTCTGAGCAGAGTCGTCGACGTAGAGGACCAACGTCACAGCATGCCGTGTACATAGGGCTGTTCATACGCGCACGTCATGCCCTCATTCTCTGGGCCCCCCCCCCCCCCCCAAAAAAAAAAAAGGAGGAGGAGCAGCGTTCATCTTAATATTCGACCCATTTCGGTGGTGCGTAGCGTTGCAAATTTTGGCAAACGTGATCGCGAACGCCTCATCTACGAATAGCACTTGTCAGCTAAAAATTGTCAAACCTGGCGAGTGGCCCTTTAGCGATATATTTGAAACAGAACAATATAGAACAGCTACAAGCACAAACCCTTTATACTATAGTCGGCGAAATTGACGTTACGGGCCTAGCTTTCCGTCGACCAAATTTACATTCCATGGCGACACGATTCGCAAAGCTTCACTCGCTCGTCATGATTCACTTCGTGGAGATGCGGGGCTTTTTCGCGTCACTCGTGTCGACGCCGACGACACTTTCGGCCTTTCACGAGACATCTCCGCACAACGCAGGTGTGGTGTACTTGCTGGGAGTAGTCTTGATTGTGGGCCAGACGTACGGGCTTCGACTGCGTCACGTGGTGGCGTCCGCCTTCTACCCAGACCGGGAGCGCGCCCGGGCTGCCTGGCTGCACGCGCACCTGCTCTCGCTGCGCACGGGCTGGCTGACCGGGGCGCGCAGGGCGCTCCGCTTGCGCTGGGAGGGCGGCAGGGCGCCCGGCCTGGTTGACTTGTTTCTCGCGCGGTGCGTCTGCTTCGTTGGTTGACTTTTGAATCATGGCTTGCATAGACTGACCGCTTGTGGCTCATTCGGTTCGCATTAATGTGTCGTCTTCATTCTTACTTTGGCGGTAGTGGGAATTTGGTGATTTTTGGCGAATTTCTACTGAAGATAGAATCAGAAGTTTCTTGAAAACAAAAGTAATCGCGTTTGAGCAGGCGGCTTCCGGCACAACACGAGCTCCACTATTTTTTTTTTCTTAATTTTAAGTGAACCTCACTTCTTGCTTCATATGTTTTGCGCAATTCAGAAGCTGTTGAATGTGAAGAGGACATTCAGAGACGACTGATGCTAGCTCAGGGAACTGCTCTCCAAGCGGTTCCAGAGTGGGGAATTACTTTGTAGCAGTTTTTTGTTCCCAAACCGTGCAGATTTCCTGTAGTCCGCAGAGCGTTGAACCTCGTGGGCATACGGAGAAAGAACTGCCTCTCTTGTGGAACTTCGGGCGCCATGGACGATGCGCAGGGATTCCGCCAGTGTGCGACACCGACCTGCAAGGGTGAGAGCTTCGCATGCCTCCTCGTCAGGAGTCAGAAAACTGGCTTCCTTCGGCGTGATCACGAGTGATGCGAAAACTCATTCGCGAGTTTTCGAATTGCGTACGCTAAGTTAGCGGGTGCTGTGGGCGTAACGTTTGCGTACGGGTGACATATGAGTTTTCCAATAGCGTTCATTCCTAGCAAACTCTGACGCACATTCGAGTCGCCGCAAAGAAACTTTGCAGGCCTTGAGGGCTGCAAGCTATTTCGGATTTGTACGGGCAAAACGCAAACGCTGATAGCGGCTAGCGTTATAACGCATACGCAGTGACAGCGACCGCAAAAGATAACGGTTGCGCAAGCTATTCGATACCTTCCTATCGTCAAGAGATGACGTTAACACAAAACTTTACTTCACAGCATACGATTCCTTACAATCTCTGGCGCTGAGATCGTTCAGCGAGTATGAGAAAGAGGCGTAGTGCACAGATTCGCCTAGTCTTCGTGCTTACGGGCTTGGAACGCACTTGTAGCTTTGTTTGTTGCAGTGTTTTGGTTTTGATTCGAATAAAAGAACGCGTGGTTGTGAACTTCGTGAGTTGATTTCAATTGGCGAAAATTCAAGAGAACCAAGTTGGGCTGACGTCCATTACTTGATGGCTTAACTGCGCTAAAAGAAACAAGGACACAAAAAATGTGCAAGTCTGGAGTCCAAGAAGTCAAGATAGTCAGAAGCGTGAACGACGTCTGGCGGCAAAGCCGACTGAGGCCACGCGGAGCCAAAGCGAGTTGAAAGGTTGGACAAATTCGTGTATTAGTAATCCCCGTGCTGGCCGAAGCGCCGTGAGTTGCAGCTAATATAAAAACAAGCATGACGAAACTGGCGAAATCACCGCAGCATCACCGGGTCGTCCCAAGATAATTTGGTAAAAAGCGTGGTGATTTAGGAAGGAAGTTCATTGACCAGGAGGCGCTGCTCTTTCGATCAGCCATTGCGCGCATTACTAAAGGTGGGCACTGCGAAACGTCGGCAGGGTGGCTGCTGCCTGTAACTTAATATGTGACTTTCATTTAACAAGTGTAGGCCATGTTGAGCCATCCGTATTGTTGAGCGCATTCATTTCACATGCCTTCATTTTCACCTCTATTTAGTTCTTTTTCTGCCATTCTTCCCTACGCAGCACATGATATATTTTTCCTCATTCGCGTGATGACGTTGAAACACAGAAATAAACAAACATAATTGACCACACAGCAATGAATGGGAAAAAAAAAGATAAAGCAAGCAAACGAAGGAGCGAAAATGGCCGAACAACGCAGAAAGTCACCACAGCCTGCTAGGAGGAATACAAACAAACATGCTTTAATGGGTTTGCATTCCCTTCAGTATCCCTCGCTTGCTGTTCTCGCGGCTACTGTAAGTCGGCACCTGCACTGCTGCTTGTCACTTTTTTTTCAGAAACTGTGAACAAACGACTTATTGATGTGGGGACGAGCCCAGCTGTTTTCACTGTTTGGAATAAAGAGATTGCTTTTGTGGCCACCGTGAGAGTACACCTGAGGAATAGGGCAGAAGCGTTTGGGCCCTAAGGAGCGCCTGTAGAGCAGTGCGACTTTAATTAGCGAAGGGCGGCCTGCCGTGAGGGCTGTTCTTCACAGGCGTGACCCCCAGAAATTCAGGGGTGAAGCTGTGACGTCAGCTTTTGTACTCGCGTGCATCAGCCCAGAAAGGAGGGGATCATCCTCTCCGTCAAAAAAGTTCACACAGCCGATGCGAAGTGAGCATCGCAAGTTAACATGGGGAAACCCAAGTGAGATTTTTTATTTTAAGTAATGTATATAAACTCGTATTCATTAAAATGGGTCAAAGAAGGTATTTTTCATCCAGATATGCCAAGAATAGTATAGTTGCGTCATATCAAACACTAAGGTTGACAGCGTAAATTCGCGAGCAAGCGGGTCTAGCCAGTCTGGCAACATTCGTAAGGAGGCTCGTGCTCGATCGCAGCATCGCCTATGCATGGCTACATGCTTGTTTATTGCATTTTAGGAAATGTCAGACGCACAGTGTCAGACGCAAAATGGCAAAAATGTGGCCATGGGCCGTAAGCCACACAGGCCGCTCGCTCTTTAGGCAGCCCTTGCGGCATTGAATTTTTTGTGTCGTCAGTAACTTCTTCTTTAAGGGAGCTTTACGCAAAGGCAGGTTTTTAAAAGTAAGCCTATTTTCTTGCGCTTTGTCATCTTTAAAATTGTTGCCAGATGAACAGCTATTTTGAGATGCCTATCGCGAACGATATAAGCGTCTTCTTGCCAATGTTGACTATAAATTCAAATTCTTGCCACTTGCTTCGGATGTACGCAAGGGTGCACAATACTGGTGCCGGATTAACAGATCTCACTGCACGCTAATACCTGTGAACGTCTTTCTGGAGTGCAATAATTCAGATATATGGGCCGCAGTGGCACGGTAGTACGCGTGATTTGATGAAACAATTATGGTTGCCCTCCTCTGTCATTATTTGTTGTGACTGCAGCTTTTTCTGTACGCACTTATGTATAGTTGCACGTTAAATCTGATACGACCTTTTTTACTGAGGTAATGGGCCATTCCTTCAAATAACTGCTTCATTCATTGACACGGGTTTGTTAACCACTGTCGCGCAGCTGTCTACTGCGTGGAATGCTTCGACGAACTCGAGAACGTCTGCACGGTGTGCTTGAACCCGGCCGAATACGGGGACCTGTTCGACGTCAGCGAAGAAATGTGAGCGCCCTCTCACTGTCTCCACTCCGCTGTGTTCTATTTCGAACACGTACCTCACCTTAGCGTAGTTGCAAATGTGGCTAGAAATAACAAAAAATTCACCAGAATACAGTTTGCAATGTCTCCCATGGTACTGCAATTTGCATTGAACGAGTGTATACGGCGAAACATATAGTAGGCGCACACGCAATGCGTCACTCATGAAGAGTTCACGGCTGGCTCACTCCTTTTGCGCTTCGCTATATAGATGATTTTAAGTTGTGCACATGGCCGCGGCCATTTCGGGTGGCTAAACGTATGTTCTCTTATTTTTGTTCGTCGTAGCTTGAAATTAAGAAACTCACGAAACTTCGAAAGCACCCGCCCAATCGTGTACATGCGTATACGTCTACAGTATATCTGTCCGTTCAATTGTAAATGAAAAAAAGAAAAACTCAAAGATAACAGTTCAGTAATTGACACCGAAAGCCGTTCTTAAAATAGTCTAGAGACACACTGTTGAGAAACTGCGTCGAAGCACGCGCGTGGGGGAGTTTTTTTGCACAGGAAAGCAAGATTGTCAGAACTTGCATGACGTGGATTGAATTTTCGCTTCGCATAGAAATAATTTTCGAATACTGGTTCCCTTTGTTAAAGGAGCGGAGAAGGAAGTACTTTAATGTGGCAGATGCCCAGTCATTCAGCCCGGAGGGGGAGGGGGGCTGTCTACAGGGTTGTTGTGAAAAAGGTCACGTACGGAAAAACTGGCAGATTAACTTATTGTTAGCTTGATGATGGTCGATCGCTCTCACGTTCCTCTAATCACGTTAATGTTCTACGAGGAGTTGCCGAAATGAAACGAGATACGGATATTTAACTGTACGTTGAAAATTTTCCCCCTCTCGGCCCTATGTCTCTGTTTCAGTGATTAGAGGACAACGTTTGTTTTTAGGAAAGTAGTAAGCTATCCGAGTAGTTTATTATCTAAGGTTTAATTCGCGTGAGCTCTTCGCGTCGTATCGCGCGAAGAGTCCTCTGTGTCATTCGGTAAGCATCCTTTCGGCTGTCTTCCAGAGTGTGCCCATTGGCAACGAGCACAGGCGCTGTCCTATACAGCTAATGGATGTGGCAGGTTGTTTGTAAGTACGTGTTTTAGGAAGTTTCGCCCTAGTACAGTGCCTCGAAGGGTTGCTCCTGTGACACATTCTTTACGATTTCCGTCAGAGTGAACTCGCTTAGTTCTCGATATGTAAGTACGCCATCGGAAAGCTAGCAGTTTTTAAAGAGACAGGGTGCTTATCCAGTCGAACCATCTTGAGGCATTATTCCGAAGCTTAATCGGCACGAAGCGTCCTCAGATGTGCTTTGGTGTGTTTAAGCGTTGCTCCCTTGAGAGTACCCAGCATTCTCCTCCACATTTCGCTTGACAATAGATTATCTATTTAGTCATTCAATAGTTCACGACAAGGGCAGTGGTTTTCACTTTAAGGCTGCATGGCTTGCAATTCCTGCTAAGAATGTCGTTTGACTTGAACATCAAAAGCGCTCTTGCGTTAAGTGCAGAAACTTTCAAAGCTCGTGTGAGCAGAGATAGAACGTTTGAACTATGAATAATTATGTAGCCTGTAATAGATGAGTATAAATGCTCCTGAAGTGTTGTTAGATAAAGTTTTTATAAATTGAAGTTCTTATCTTTCGAGGACCTTTTTGGCTTTTCTGACTTAGGCTTACGTTATTTTTGGAGCTGCAGTGATGTTATGATGGCAACGCGAGAGATTCGAGGCAGTACCTTCCCAAGAAGTTCCTCTCTTTCTTCACTTTTTCTTCTGCGTGTGGTATTGCACTGAGCAAAAGGAAAACAGGAGAGAAGATTTCAGTATCTCGTCGTGATGCGGATTTCAAGACGTGTATTTCAGCATCTTACGAAACTCAATGAAAAAACAAACTCATTGAACTCGCCTTCTGAAGTACGTTTTCAAGTGGGCGTACGAAACAAAAGCACTTGATGTAATGGGCACTGTCTTGCATTAGTGTGCTGCTTTCACTCAAATATCGAATATCTGGCTACGCACTACGCTCGGTAGAAAACAAACACTGTGAATATAGTAAGCAGGTGATGATCTTCGGCAGAAGTGAGGTCGTCGTCGTGCCAGAGAAGAAGGCTTGTGATGCGTCGAAAACGTGGTTCCGCATATACTCACGTGTACCACCTGCCTGTCATCGCCGACCTATCCCTGACGGTTAGATGAGGTGGCTCGGACGTTACCACGAATTAAGTCGCTGTTACAAATAAAGACTTGCAAACGAAGTCGCTTGCTTAGGTCGCACATTGACGAATGAAGTGGCAAGGCATACTGGTAATATTTTCTCTTTACGTACCCTACACTACTCGTTGATGACGGTGGTTTGATTGTAGCCTGCATTATTGTTGAAATCAAGACGGTATGGTTTGGCATTTCAGGAAGCATTGCGTCATTTACATACGCAGAAATTCGACACGGAAAAGCTAAAGCTCAGGTATTTGTTGGTTACAAAGGAAGGGATTTATCGATATTCGTAGGAACGAACATGCTTGTTAAATGGGGTACAGTTTAAGTGTTGTACGTGATGGGAGAGCTGCCGCCATTGACTCGCCGATTTTTTCGCCAGTTGTTCCTCGGTTGCTAGAAACGCAGGTTCCCCTTATATTCGAGAAAGTACAGCAATCCAGAGGCCATCACGCCAACGCTTTTCTCCGGAAAGTTGAGAGACCGTGGGTGATGAACTGGGCCCCATTTTAGAACTGTCATTATGCAAATGTGACGAGCGAATCATAGAGCAGCCACTGTAAAAGAAGGGATGCCCCATCGCTCGATGCCACTTAAAGGTGTTGTTATTTTACATCACCTCCTTCGAGGTTAAATAAACCACGACATAACGGCTTTCGCGGGACGCAGTAATTGTTGAGCGAGTCAGTCCATTCTTACGGAAGCTTTTTATGTGGAATAAAGACAAGATACGGGCAAACGCAGTACTTAGTTGTGCCCTACGTGTCATCGAACATTTTAGAATGAAATTCAGGCTTGCTGCGTAAGCGGAAAGAGAGAGCAGGAAAAGAGAAAAAAGGACGACACATTGAAGCCTTGTTGCAACAAATTCCTGAATGGCATGTTCGAAAGAATAATCAGAAGAAACAATGTTTTTTTTTTCTCGTATTCGTAAAAAAACTGTTCCAGAATACAAAAATCACCGCTCTCGCCGCGTCAAGACGCTTGGCAATAGAGAAAACGCGCGAAAGTAAAATGCTGGTGGTGACGCCACCTCGATGTTCTTGCACCATCTGCCATGACGCCCTATATTTTCACGGAGTTCCCTATGACCTGGAAAGTTCCTAATCGGTGAAAATTGCCCTCTGATTAGGCACAGCACTACGTTCAGCATACCACAATTCAGAAAATTTGGTTTGGCGAATATTGCCAAAGTATAAAAAAAGCATGTGAAATCCACGATGTTAGACGCGAAATTTTCGGCGTGAAATTTCGAAGTGCGGTTATCATCTTAGTTTTTTTCCTACATCACTGAAACATGACGGTGAAGTTAACGACATTAGTTTTCAGAGTAAAATTCATAAATCTCAGCTAATTCATTGTTTCACTTAAGTGTCCATTTGAAAGTTCTCTATATTCCTGAGATGTTTTTATGATTTTCTGATTCCGCCCCCGCCACATGTTAGCATCCTCAACTTTTCAGGGACTCGAGTGAAGAGGAGGGCGACGAAGGTGACTCGAGTGAGTCAGGCGACTTCGAGACGATTCGGGACTTTCTTCGACGGCGGCTTTCCGCTGCTCACGCAGACGAAAACGCTTCGAACGCGAGAACAGCGAGGCCGTTGCAATTCTCGAACGTGTGATGATAGGTACTGGAGAATGTATATACGGGAATAAACCAAGAAGAAGTGCCGAGTGCTTTCGAAGGCTGTTGTCGTTGCTTGTCGTAACAGAGGTCTTCTTCTTCTTCGAGCGTATCGATGACCACATGAAGTGCGCACATTATGGTTAGGGAAAAACGACAACAAGAAACACATATAGGAATTCAAACATCAAGCAAGTGAAGATTAGAAAAAGAAAGGAAAAAAGATAAAAATAAATAGAAGACTGAAGAACATAAACTTCATTTGCCGAATCAAAACGATTGATTCGAGTCCGTCGTTTCTTTTTTTTTTTTTTGGTGGGCCTGTTCACCCACCGCGGATGCGGTTCCGAAACCTTGTCTCTAAGCGGCTTCTTAAACACGCTGGACGACCGAGAGTTGTGTCTTCAGGTTCGAGCTGAGCAGTGCGTCCTTCCAGCGCGAGCGGAGGTTGGCGGGGGAAGAGAGATATGAATCGGCACTGTTAAAATTGAGTATTAGGCCCTGACACTCCCACAGCATGTGACTAAGGGTGGCAAACTCGCCACATGATGTTGATTTGTAGTGTAAATAATGTCTGGATACATGGCGTGTATGAGTCTGGGGTTTCTGTGTGAATCTGTTTGTAATTGTATGAAGTGTACCGCTTGCATTCTTTTTGGCCTTTCGGGGGGGGGGGGGGGATGGGTATATGCGCCTGTGTAACTGGTAGTGTGCGGTGACGTCGTGAAACCAAGTCATACGATATTCCCACACGCAGATGTTTGCAGTTTCTCGCGGGGGCTCATCGTCCTCCGGCGATGCTCGGTGAGTGAGGCCTCGAGCATCGCGGCGAGCCGCTTCGATGGGGATGCTCAGTCCGGTGTGTGCCGAGATCTGTCGCAGGTGTCTTTCGTTATTGAAGTCGACCTCTCCTGGATGTATGGGATGTCGCTGGAGCATGTGAATTGCCTCTTTCGAGGTGCGCCCGTTGGCAAAATTGCGAATTGCTGTTTGCGAATCGCTAATCACGTACGTGGTCTTGGTCTGTGTGAGGGTCCGTGCTATAGCCGCATCCTCTGCCACTTCGGCATGTGCTGTGTTCACAGTGAGGCTCGCAATGTATTTGCCACGATGGCTGGTAACTACCACCACGAAACTTTTTTTGTTGGTATAACGTGCAGCATCAGTGCAAACCACTTCCTTATAGTTGGAGTAGCTTTGCGTAATGCGCTGTGCCCTGGCTTTGCGCCTTCCTGTATGGTGTTGGGGGTGCATGTTGCGAGGCAATGGAGGCCCGTATACTTGCTCGCGTACCAGTCTTGGAAATTCGACATTGATGCCGTGCTGCGTATGGTGTGTGATGCCTATTTTTTCAAGCAGGTGTCGGCCCGGGCGTGTGTTGGATAGTCGCTCGAGCTGCAAAACTTGTTGCGCCTCCGAGAATTCCTCGAGGGTGTTATGCAACCCTAGCTCTAGGAGTTTGCTGGTACTAACACAGGGCGCAAGTCCCAACGTGAACTTGTGCGTCTTGCGTATCAGGGCGTTAAGCTTGTCTTTTTCCGCAACTGTCTCTTTGTGAAACGCTGCCCTGTACGTTACTCATGAAATGACAAAGACTGGCATGAGTCGTATGACGCTGCCTTCGGGCATGCCCGCATGTTTGTTCATGAAGCGTCGGATGAGTTGCATTGTACTGGCGGCCTTTGCCATTATCTTGCGCACTGCTTCATCATTGCCACCGTTCTGCTCAATAATCAACGCCAGTACCCGGATCTTTTTTATCATCGGGATCGGTGGAGCCGTTTGGTGCTGTTACTTTGATTTCTTGTTTTTCTGAAAGGACCTAGTCTTTAGGCGGGCATCTCTTTTTGACCGGTCTATATAGCAGTAGCAGGTGAGTCCTGTGCCTACGAGGTAGTGTTCCACTTATTCTATGGCCACCTGAAAGCGATCCTCTATCTCTCCGTTACTGCCAGTTGTCGTCCAAATCGTAATACCATCCGCGTATAGCGTGTGGTGCAGTCCATCGCTTTGATGTAATCGTTCGGGTAACCCCAGCAGGTCGAGTTTGAAGTGCATCGACGAGAGCACCGAGCCCTGTGGTGTGCCCGAGCTTCGAATATTGATTCGATTTGATTCTAATTGTTCCACTAGCATGCGTGCGGTTGTTCTCGTGAGGAAGTTTTGGACGCAGTTGTACACTCGCATTCCGAGACAACGTTATCGAAGGCCTCCTTCAGGTCCTGGAGGAGGATGGCTCTCGTGGAGCACCCAGGATATATGATTTGATGTTTCAGTTGCAGAAGGGCGTCCTGTGTGGAGAGATGACTTCAGAACCCATTCATGTGGGGGGTAATAAGTTGTTGTCCTCGAGGTAATCTGTTAGTCTATTACGAAACGCATGCTCCATCAGTTTACCTACACACGGTGTGAGGGAAATAGGGTGCAGGTTCTCCAGCTGCAATTTCTTGCCGGGTTTTGATATAAGTAGGATATGTTATTCTTTCCATGGCTGGGGTAACTTTCCATGAACCCAACAGTCGTTAATAGTTTGAAGTTTTACTAACATGAATTATAATCTGTGAGTTTCTCTAGCGATCTGTAATCGAGATTACGCAGTGCCCTGTTCGATATTCGATCTAGGCCTGGGGCTGACTTGGTATCTAGTTTGACGAGGGCCGCCTCGATTTCGGCAATCGATAATTCTGCGTCCAGGTTGACGTTGCCTTCTTCCTTGTAGTCCGGATGTACTTGCAGTGGCGTTTGGAATATGTCACGGAGTTCCGCTTCCCGTAGAAAATATTGCTCCATTCCCCCGTACGTGTGTATCATTTTGCATATGCCTTGCCTCTGTGAGGTCTTGGTGTTCGCGGGATCTATGAGCTACCGCAGTATCTGCCACTAGTGTCTCGTATAGTGAGTTGATCGTCCATTTCCACGCATTTCGCTTTTCATTGCTGTTGTTGCAGGTTAAGTGCGTGCTTTTCTATTTCTTTGTTGAGCTTTGCTATCCATTTTCGCAGCCTCTTATTGTGTCTCTGTTGTTTCGAGCAACGCTGCAGTTGGGTCTTTGCTTGCCACATGCGCAGTAACCGGATGTGTATTTTATCAAACCTGCTGTTGACGGCATCGTTTTCCTCACTCGCTCGATGTCCCGCCGAAGTTGGTCGGTCCATTTTTCTGTCTTTGATTTCCTCAACCTGTTGCTTGTCTCGATTTCTTCGTGGTAGTTCCGAATTGGTGATCTCAATTTGGCGACCGGCATTGTGCTCTTGTGGGCCGCCTTCTGCTTCTATAGAGATAATGTAATGGTCACTACCCAAGTCTTGCATGGTGTTTTGCCAACTCGCCTTTCGTGTATTGCACGTAAAAGCAAGGTCTGGCATGGTGTCAGTGCTGACGCTGTTGCCCTGCCGAGTTGTTGCCGCTGGGTCAGTGACCAGCTCGAGGCCGGCGAGTTGCGCCGTTTCCCACAAATGCCTGCCTTTCGGCTGATCGTGTTTGTAACTCCATGCCGTATGCACCGCGTTGAAGTCGCCACCGATGAAAAGTTGTTGTCCCTGGGCGATATCGTGTGCTCGTTTGAAGAAGACGTGGAAGTGGCGTTTGCGCAATCTGAGACTGCTATATGTGTTGAGTACAAAGATGCTGTCGGGCGTCTTGCGCAGTGGAATTAGCTCCACGAGGATGTTTTCAATATCTTTGACTTGGGTGTCGTGTTCGATGACCGTGAGCTCTCGCTTGACCATGTGGTGACGTTTGGATTCTCCGCCTTGCTTCTTAAGAGTGGTACCCTAGAAGTTTGGCGGGGCTGTTTGTTTCTTGCAGTATGATGACGTCTGGGGGTTCGGGGATCGTTTTCAGGTAGTGTTGTAAGTGAGCACGTTTGTTTTTGCAACTTCTGAAGTTGCACTGCCTTATTGTGTGTTTTTGTTTCGATGAGTGTCTGGCCATGGTTATGTGGTGCTACATGTGGGGCGCTGCTTCGCTGTGCGACGTCACCAGCGCGCTGTTGGCGGCTTCTAATATGAACAACGCGAGTTAAATGTTCTCCAAGCTCTGCTGAATTGTACGCGGGATGGTCACGGTGATAGTTTCCTCGAGACAGCTCAGGCGAGCATCGAACGCTCTCACTTGTAGTTTCCAGGCCCAAATTGTAGTTTTGTGGGCCAAACACAGTCAACCTCATCAGCTTCGATCGTCCACAATATGCCTAAGTCGCAATTGAGAATTGCTCGAAAGAAAAAAAAAAATGTTTGGCTTAACAGTGTCCTACACTGACACTTAGCTAAACGTGTGTCTACATGTAGTATTCCTCTTCAGATAGGTTGCTCGTGATGCTATTTTTAGCTCAGCTTAATATCGAAGAAATATTTTCGTTTTCACTGGTCCGGTGATTTGATCAGCATTTGGAGGGCGCTTGCTTTGGCCAGAGTGGTTTGGCTTTGTGCTCGAATCCGTCGTTCCAGTGAACCTCTGCAGGGCTGTGAAAGTCTCGACGGGCAGAGAGAGCGGAACGGCTACAGTTCTCAATGGTCAACCAGCACCTCTCCTTCCGAGCCGCGCTAGACAGCTCGAATTTCTGATGCATTGTCTGGTGGTGGGGATGCTGTTATGTACGAGGCATGGCCCTCGTTCGGGAGCGCTCCTTCCCACGAGAACGAGCGCAGTGCGAGCAAACCCTCTCTCTCGCCCCACCCCCCTCCTCCCAGTGCCGCCTTCCACGCAGGCGGTGCTGAGCCACGTAAAGTTCCGGCAAAAACTTCGCATCCTCCGCCGAGCCACCGTGCAGTTTCGGGGAAAGCAGCGCCTCCTCCGCCGAGCCCCGGGAAATGGCATCAGAGGAGAGACCAAAACGTTATTTAAGGTCGTGCTGGCCCGACGTTTGAGGAGATTGCCCCAGCCGATGTCGTCATACTGGCTGGCTCTGTACAAACTATAATCTGCTATAAACGTTGCTACCTGTTCTGTTTTTCGAAACAATTGCCTCCCTACTTCGCCCGTTGGCAAAGGCTCACCGCTCTCGGCTACCGCTACCACCGTGACACAGCGAACTCCGAACAGCGTGGCTTTACCGACCACGCTGCCCTCGGATCAGGTGACTTTCCTCCCAGACACAGGGACTTCCCATCTTTCACCACCTCTAGTTCATGGCTGTATACTAGTTCACTATAATCATAGCTCTGCGGCCACACCCTCGCTAAACCTTGCTAAAACCAAGAGGTTACGCCCAGTCAGTTTAACGTGGCAACCTTTTCTGGTCACATAGTGCTCAAAGCGCGTCTTTCTATTACTAGGTTTTGTTTATTATAAGCATCAAACTTAATGGCACATTTTATTAAAGATTGTGTCACCAATACTAGTCTCTGTAAGTTATTTCATCAGAAATAACTATGTTTATTTAGGATTAACGTAAAAATTTATGACTACTACTACTACTACTACTACTACTACTACTACTACTACTACATACATCGTGGATGCACGACCCACAGCTTAGGGAGCTTCGCCCCCAAAATGTTTCGTCACCAGGTGTCGAACCTAAGACCACTCACTCTGCAGCGCGTCGCGAAAAACCACGTGCCAGTCCACAGAGCATAAGTTAACGGTGAGCTTTTTATATGTATCATATACCGTTCATGATCCCCAGAGCTTGGCAACGGCAGGGCGTCTTCGTCATCGGTAGCAAGATGGGGCAAAGAACGTCCGTTCGTCGCACTCCAAAGATCGCCGCAACATGCGAGGCGCACGCGCATTCTCAGGGCATGGTCGCTCGTGCGGGCGTGCTTATTTCACTTCGTACGTCTTGTGCTTCCACAACGAGATTTATTTGAAGTTGTAGTGGTTAATGAGTGCACGAAGGTCACTTCGCTCACTGCAGCGGCCGCGTATACGTGGATCAGCTGCGACTGATCCACAGAGCTGAACGGATGGCTCGCGCCAGTGGGGCCCTGAAATAGGGGCACCACCCTGCCGGACAGACTTCGCTCTTCACCCTGTATATTCCTCAGGGCACTGGAGTTCTAGGCTGTCTAGATTATGTACATAATAAAGTTTTCTGCTACTGCTACTTCTACTACGAAAGGAGCTCACACTCTATGAAGTAAGAATTATAAGAGTTCACGCTCGCCCTCTGTATACTTGTACGTTCGTTTCGTGCGTCCTTCTTTGTGTTTGAGCAGCGTGCTTTAAGTGTCGAGCTGTGACAGTTGTTAAGCCGTGCTCGCCCCGTGTATGCTCATGGGTGCTTTCTGCTGGAGGTGCGCGGTGCAAACTTCGAGCTGTTTGCTGTTCGTCACGTGGCATAAAATTTGTTGCGGTATATAGCATTCATTCCTTCGTCCTTTTGGCAAAAGAGTGCAGAATAAATGCTCAACTGTGCACCTTTGTGAAGGAGCGTTGCTCTTTCGTGCTATACCGATTCCTAGACAGAGGTATCAGCCATGCTTTTTTTCCAACGTACCAATCAAATTCATCTTTTTCATCTTTCACGCATTTCACTCAACACTATTTTTTTGCGCCGTTGATCCTCGATTTAAAAAAGTCACTGGAACCCATGAATTAGTTGGCTGATTCGGGAACCTCGTGAAATTGGGAACAGAATATTGTGATTTTTCAAAATTGAGAACTGCAACGCAGAGACTCCCAAAAGGTACCATGCCATTGTCACTCATTACCTCTCACCTACGCAGCTGAGAGTTATTACGTGGTCTCGCCATCTACTGGAACAAAACCTCCACAGAAAGGTGCAATTTGTCGTTTCGTGCACCTTCGGTTTTCCCTTTCGCAAAAACAAAAATGAGAATGACTTCGCTGCGTAGACCATACGACTTCGATGCTGGCAGCGCACTGCCGTCATACATTGTATGCATGCCATAAATTTGACAAAAACCTTGTTTTATATGTACCTGTTTTGTGGAAATGGTTCTTTAAATTCGGTTTGGTCGCGAACTTTGTATGGCTATTTCGAGTTTGTAAAATCATTAGGTCTATGGGACACTGCGGGAAATCTGTTTTTAGTTGAATAAAAAAAATTGGCAGATCCCACGTACAGTAGGAATCTATGATATGCGAAGCACGAATGAGAAATGTTGATGTCACTTTAATTTCAGCACAATGTTATGAGGTGGAGGTAAATTATGCCGTACATGACATCCGTGTCATGATTATCATACATGAATGTGTCGTTTACCTTCATCATGCATTCACGCCACGTGATACCACAATTATGGAGCTAGCGAAATGACCGCGAGCACGCTATGAGCGTGTTATGTTGTCATGTTCTTACACGACACGCGAGTCAGGATTATCATGTTTGCACAGTCATATATTTCGTCATCCATTTACGTCCCGTAACACCAAATTGGGTATATGTGGAGCTAGCAAAACGGCCGCAAGCGCACCATGAAGAGCCCAATATACTCCAATGTAGCATTGACGCGTGCGCATGCTGGGCACAGTGATGCTACATTAGCAAAACACGAGTACTCTATATTCTGACGCTAGGCGCACGTCCGTCGGTGCGGCCCGACGACAACCGGTGCGAAGTGCGACGTGCTGCATTTCGCGCCGATGCGAACAATACTGCGTCTTCCTTTTTTCGTTACGGAGGGACGCTGGACGCGCTGAAACGCGCGTGCCTAAAAGCAACGCAGCGCGGCGCGCGGCTGCGAGTATATGGCAGGATCAGCACCTGGCGTGACAACGCCGGAGTGACGCAACCGAAATGAACGCCGGTGAGCACGCGCACCGCGTCACGTCGAAATGTATTGGTGCCTTGCCTGTGGTATGTAGTCATGTAATCACATGACACGCATATCATGATTATCATGTTTGCACCAGTCACATACCTTCGTCATCCATTGACGTCACGTAATAGCACATTCCGCATATGTGAAGCTAGTGAAACGGCCACGAGCGCATTATGAGTGTGGCATGTGGTCATGCTGTTACATGACACGCATGCCGTGATTATCATGTTTGGATGCCATTTACTTATGTCGTCCGCTCGCGTCGCCTAACACATAGTTTGCCACATGTGAAGCTAAAGAAACTGCCGCGAGCGCATCATGAACGTGGCAAGTAATCATGTTGTTCCATGACACGCATCTCATGATTACCATTGTTATGACCGTACTCCCTATTGAAGTCTTCCGGCCTTTGTAAACTGAACGAAAATCTTTCGATGCATTCCAAGGGAGTGTGTGCCGTGAAGACGGCTTGGTTTCCTGTCGGAAAAACGTGAAAAAGGGGTGCAGGACCGGTCGGCGCAAGGAAAACGCACGAGCCAAGAAAGGCCATTGTGAGATGGACTCTATGCAAGGCTTTCCAGGCAAACAAAAAAGCAGCTGGGCCATTTTGAGGTCACCGAGGATCTGGAAAGATTCGAACAAGCGTGGTATTTGCAGTTTGGGCTCAAAGCTAAAACCAAACTGGCTGTGGCTGCACCTTGCGAGGAGAAGTAGAGCCCCGGGTATTTGCAGCTAAGCCGCAGCTTCTAGCAAACAACGAGGGATGGAATGTGCGGTTAAAGGAAAGGATAATGCACTATCTGCTGCAGCCCTTGCGGGAGCCCGCCTCGACGATGAGGGATTAGTTGACTACTCCTTCTTTCCCCTTTTTCTCCATAGGATCGGCTGAATGGAGTGGCATATTTTGAGGATATGCTGGCACACCACTACATTGTTCTAGCCAAACACAGTCAGGCAAGTTTGGCACGTGTACTGGCAGCCGGTTTTTCGAACCTCACCCAACTGCCAGAAGAGTCTTAGAAACCAAGGTCATCTAAGATCATCGGACGTGCGCGAAGGATGGATGGATGGATGGATATGGCTGTACCCTTTAGATCGGGCGGTGGCTGGCGCCACCAAGCCGTAATACCTATTGAACCAAAAACTATATTCATTTTTTTCCCTTAAAAAGTGAGTTTGAGGATTCATACTTTGCAGTGAAGAGTTTAATTTTCACTCGTCTCTGGGGACTTCGCGCCGCCTGGCGACCGTATTGATTCAAAAGTGTCGGGTGGTGCGAGGAGTCTAGGGCGAGAACGGTGCTGTAAACGCGCTCTTGTCGCATTGAGGTTTGTTCTTTGGCCGCCATGACAGGCTGTTGCGTGTCACTGTGTACTAGTTCACACGCGAAAGGTGAGCGGATGTTTTGCTTTCCTCGTAACAGCTGAGCGAAAAAAAGTCAGAGTTTCACCGAAAGAGCGAAGCGACATATTCGAATGTTGTACAAAGCAAGGCTAGCATCCAATCTCTCGTAATTCTGCAAAGCGCTGGTGTAAAGACGCGTTTACACTAGAGCGACATGACACTGACATGACCCCGCCAAAGACACGAGACAGACACAGACCATCAGCCAATAACTCGCCGGCTGACGAACTCGCCAGACCCCATGGTCACACTAGGCCGACGACGATAACGACGATGCCTCAAAAGACAGTGTGTCGTCATAGTCTAACATAATGACAGACCGAAGACAGCAGCAAAACGCATAGGCAGACCTGTCGTTGGTGTTTCATCGGGAGGTCTGCGTGTAGGCGAAAATTTGCCTATGCCTTTGCTTTAAAAAGGTGGTGACACCAAATTTCGAGGCATAGCATGTGCATGTACGTCTTGGCTGGCGTTGGGCTTTCACTAGAACGTTTCTGTTGTAGTTACCGGGCGCACGAAGGCCACTGCACTCGCCGCACAGTCTCCGTTTGCGAAAAGGGTGCGTTTTCCCGACACAGCGAAGTAACAGCTGAGACGCATATTTGCGTTCATCTGCACCTGTGAGTACGTTTCGTGCGTCATTTGTGCATGACTAAACGCGGGGAACGCTTCGATCTGCTTGCCATTCGGCGCGTGACCTTCCGATTTCTTGCTTTAGCATTCATATCTTCGCCTTTGCGGCAAAACTGCGACTTCTTTCAAAAACGCGTCAAAAATATTTCCATTGTGATAACTTAGTGAAATTTTAGAGAGGCAATTATCCTCTCACAATTCGCAACTTTCACAGATGGTGGCGTCGCCATGCGGCATTCATCGTAACTGTCATTTGAGGGATGCCCACGCAGCCAGCCCATGCCCTCACTTTGGCGGTTCACTGGTGCTTTATATTTTGTCGCTGGCAATTTCTACTATGGTTATTATGAAGGCGGACAGGTACTGTGAGTCGTAGCAGCGATGATTTACTTTTTATTGTTTGCTTGCTCAGCTAGGACAACCACGAAATATGTTGGATGCCGCTGTGCAGACGACGCGCAATCAAAGGCGAGGTGCAGTCAAAGGCGAGGAGCGAGGCTAGGAAAAACGGGTGAGAAGCCGCCCAACTAGCTTCTACCTCCGCAAAAGTACACTTGAGTAAGCTTTCGGCGGTGCACAACAACAGATTATAGACAGGGTAAATGAACATGAATTGAGAGAAAATGAAACAATGAAAACAAAAACAGAAATATCAGCAACAATGCAATGCATTATTCATTGCAAATAAAATGACTAAGAAGCCATTGCAAAGAAAGCAAAATAACCATGAAACTTTGAAGTATGGATGATTTACCAGAAATAAACTCTGATAAACTCCAAATTTTCTCTAAAAATATGGTCTTTGAAACGCCCTTCAAGTTTCAAGAAAAATAAACCTTGAAAATAAGAAGCCCTTTCTGTGACGTATAACAAGAAAGTATGAGCAATGTCAATACTTGCTCATTCAAAAAGACACCGTGGTGTCAAGGCTGCACGCTAATCTGGGCAGGTTGTATAATTATGTGAGGCAAGCAGTTGGGGGAAAAAGATCACAGTTTTGCTTTCGTAAGTACGAGGCAGCATGTGGGCACCCGTGCGTAACTGTGATTTGGTTAGTGTATGAAAGCCAACAGCGTTAAGTTGACCAACTAATTGACGAGCCAAGATGTGTAGTCTCGTAACGTGTACATTCCTACATGTCTAGCTTTATACCGTGACAGGTCTTATGGGACAGTGACAACAGCCGCGTAGGGTCCACCGCTTCTAGTGATAACACCGGCGTCCGTAACTGCTGTTGCACAAAATCAAAAACAATGTTCAGGGTCGGATGTCATTTGGATCCGGGACTTCTGCATGACATACATACCCTGGGTATTTCGCGCGATAGTAACATATGCAGTAGCAATAAGCTTGACTGGCACACTCACGCAAGTGCTACATGCCATTCCTTCGCCTTGCCAGCCAACCCTGCGCGTTCCATACTAGTGACTGTGACATTGCCGATAGTGTCATCGGCAGTGAACAAAATGCTGACAGTGCTGAAGGCCCCCCTCGGGTACGTACACCCTCCCCCCCCCCCACCCCCCCTGCGAAAAGCTCCGCGGACACCGATGGTGGCATGCTGCTCGAGAGTGGTACCGGTGCTTGAAACTCCGTGTATTCTTGTATTCAGTTTTGAAAATGATTTTTCTGATTCCGTCGTCTGCTGATGAGCAAGGAATGTGTCTGAATTTTAGTAACTTTTACTTCCCTCCTCATTGAAAAAGCAGACATTGATATGCTTGCTTGATTACATTTGGTTTCCTAATATTCCGAAAGGTAACAGTTAGCGTAATTTTTTAACAGAGAAGAAGGTTGACAAGAAGCCCTTGTTTAAAATGCCTTCTGTGTTTGGCATTACGTGTTGGTAAGCACGTCTGTGTATTTAAACTCTTTACTATGTTTTGCATAACGCGCGCAAGTTTTATTTTCAGTGTTATTCTAAATTTTTTTAAGCATGTTCTGTTTTGTAGTGATATCACTGGCTCGCACATTGAGCGAGAGCCTATATGTTATGTTATATGTTATGTTTAACAATCTGACGCTTGCTAGCGGCACCGATTTGCGTGATTTAGAAGCACTTAATTGGTGTTCTTGTTGCCATTCAGGGTTTGAGTTAACTTGTCCTTAGCAGCTTCCATCGTCCCCAATCTGCCTATGTCACAACTGAGAATCGCTCACGAAAAAATTCTGTTTGGCTTAAGCAGTGTCATCCACTGACACTAAGCTCGTATTGTTTATTCTTCCTGAAATACGCACCGCCCCCTCACGTATTGCAGACCTTACCAAGTGGACTCAACAGCTTCAAAAAGAAGTTGAAATTCACACGAAAACTCTACCCCCCGACAACCCGATAACTATACTCTCGACTCCAAGCTTCTCCATATGTGGGAAACAAAACAGTCACTTCTACGATGGTGGAAACACCAGTGCCACTACAGGAAACTCCGCATTAGGATAGCGAAGCTAGACCAACAAATCGAGCAATACACGACTCAATTGGCGGCACAACAATGGGGTCAGCTTTGTGAAGAAATGCATGACCACCTCAGTAATAAACGAACGTGGCAACTTCTTAGACATCTGCTAGACCCCAGCACTTCTCGCGCACGACACTCTCACGCTATCACTAAACTGCTACACAAGCACAGTGACCATTTAGGACAGCTCTTCGATAACCTCCGCACGTTGCATTTACCTCAATTACGTAAGGATTATATACCATCTTACACAGGGAAACCTAATGAGTCATTAGATGCGCCGATAAGGGAAGCGGAAGTTAGGCACGCCCTTGCAACACTACGTACCACGTCGGCTTCAGGCCCAGACCGCGTTAACAACAAATTACTTAAAAATCTTGACCCTATTTCTATTAAAGCTTTGACTGAGTACTTTAACGACTGTTTTGACACGGGCACCCTTCCACCATCGTGGAAAGATGCCAGAGTCATATTTATACCTAAACCAAACAAAGCTCTCTTGGTAGAAAATCTGAGGCCCATTTCCTTAACATCGTGTCTCGGAAAGACTATGGAGCATGTTGTGCTTGTACGCCTCCAGAGACACGTGGAGGATAATGGACTACTGCCTCCAGAAATGATTGGTTTTAGGGCCTCACTTTCAGCGCAAGATGCGATGCTTCGCCTTCAACACGACATCAAAACTCCTAACCAGAGAGAGGATACTCAGGCAATCCTTGGTCTGCACATACATAGAGCATTCAATAACGTAGCCCAATCAGCTATATATGCTGGCCTCAACTGCATTTCTTGTGGCGCTAAAATCTACTCTTACATCAAAAGCTTCCTCACAGACCGCACAGCTACATTAACATTAGGACCAGAACATTCCTCGCCCTATACACTAGGCAGCTTCGGAACACCTCAAGGATCAGTGCCCTCTCCAATCCTTTTTAACCTGGCTATGCTACCGATACCCAACGCTCTTCAACGTATCCCTAACTTGAACTTCTCCATCTATGCCGATGATATCACCTTATGGGTGAAAGGAGGCTCAGATGGACACATTCAAGACACCCTACAAATAGCTGTGGATATAATAACAGTACTAACATCTCAGATGAATCTCTATTGTACCCCGAGTAAATCAGAGTTACTCCTTCTACCAGCTCATCGTCGGAATAAACACGTTCCAATGATCGAAGTTCACATAAATAGGTGCCTCATTCCTATAGTATCACGCATTCGTGTGCTAGGTTTATTTATCCAAAACAACCGACTTACTACGCCCACACTCGAAACTTCACGCAATACCGTTGAAAACACCCTAAGAATGATAGGAAGAATCTCAGGGAAAAATGGAGGGCTCCGAGAGTCAGAGCTACTTCGTATAATACAAGCTTTTGTGATTAGTAAAATCACATATACCCTCCCTTACCTTCACCTTAAATTAGCAGAGGAGGAATCGATCAACACCCTTCTCCGCAGAGTTTACAAATACGCACTAGGCATTGCAATCAATACCTCTAATGCGCTACTCCACCAGACAGGAGTCATAAATACCCTATGTGAAATCCGTGAAGCCCATTTAACAGCTTAATACGCAAGGATCGCGACCACTAGCGCAGGTCGCCACATTTTATCGTCTACCCGAATTAACTTCACCTCACTCACCAATGCTAAATAGAACGTTCCCCAAAACATACACAAACAATTACTCATACCGCCCCTTCCTAAAACATGCATCCGACATATCACACTAGGCGTAGAATCCAAAGAGCAAAAGCTCTTCAGAAAAAAATTGCATGGAGCCAATGACGTGCTCTATGTCGATGAGGCAGAATACCCATCCTCCTCATCCTATGCCATCTCTGCTGTCGACTATCACGGCAAGGCGCTCACAACGGCATCCGTCACTGTCAACTCTTCGGAGGAGGCAGAGGAGGCTGCCATCGCTTTAGGTCTATTCATCCCCAATATCACTATGATTGTAAGTGACTCCGAAACTGCCATACGCAACTTCAGCGCAGGTCGCATCTCATCAACTGCCCTTTCAATTCTTAAGAAACATCCTCCCACGCAAGACGTTGCTCTCATATGGGCACCCACGCATGCGGGGTTGAGTGGCAATGAGGCGGCTCATACCTGTGCTCGAGGAATGACTGGCCGAGCGCAGGCCTCTGATGGCGCCTTAGACCACGCGGCGTTTTTCAGCACGAGAGATCGTCTTTTGATCTTCCACGATATAACAAATCACTACCACCTACAGCGCACTATATACCCCCCCCCCCCTTACATCATGGAGGTTCGCGCTACCATGAAATATTATGGCGCCAGTTACAGACGCGTACGTTTCCTACTTCATCTTTTCGCCATCTTATACACCCTGCGATATACCCCTCCCCTTTGTGCATTTTCTGTAAACAAAGAGCTAAGCTAAACCATATCATGCGGGGGTGTACTCGGAACCCACCACTGTTGTGAAGCGTAGGGCCTATCCCGCCGCTGACCTCCACTGTTGCGAAGCCACCTCCGAATCCCGCCGCTGACCTCCACTGTTGAGAACGACGGACCGATCCCGCCGAAGCCACCGCTGTTGCGAAAGACGGCGACGCCGACACGGCCCCGTAGGCGCCACTGCTTCCGACTCCGATGGGAAGGTCACCAGCCGTTTGGTAGCGTATGTTTCTCAGCTCGCGACTGCTTCTGCGCAGAGCTGATCAGACGAGCGGACGAGACGACGGTGAGTCAAACAAGGTTTATGTACAGCATATATACAGAGGCGTTACAATTTCGGCACTGGGGCCGACAGAGACTCGAAGAGCCGAGCTCTTCTCTCTAACACATAGTTCAGCCTTTCGCCTAAGACCGCTGACTCACACACATGTCGGCCCTCCGACATGGGGACTCCTCTCTCTAGGACTGCCGATCGCGACGCGCCGCAGGGCTTCTTTTATTTACACCGGGTCCAACCAAAAAGTCCAATCAGAAGCGCCGCTGGTCGTCAGGGCAGGTTCCGCCAATGGGGCCGCCGCGCCATGCGTCAGACCACCAGGCACGAGAACGCCGGCTCGCTGTCACGTGCGCCGCTGACTCAATGCACGTGGGCGAGAGAGGCGCCGCGCGTGTTCACTCCGTCGAGTTGATCGCGCCAGGCAGACTGCGGGCTGGCCTTGACCCAGATTGCCTTTTTCAGAGGCACGGTCGTTTGACGAGGACTCGCTGGCATAACAGCACCCCCGCCGCCAGACAATGCACCGGAAAGACGAGCTGCTTCCACGGGGCTCGGATGTCAGGTGCGCTCGTTCGCCAGGTCCCTCCAGGTTCGCCTCCAGGGCCATGGGGAGAATACAGCTCCAGACTGTTCCGGGAACACCTCCCATTTTTGACGACGGATCCCAGCTCCACTGGCTTGTCGCCACAACTTGCTGGCCAACTTCGCTCGTCTCTTCTGACCATCTTCGGTTTCAGCACTTGTCGATGGTTCTGCAACTTGCTAAGAACGGTTCGACAACAGACAACACACGACACAAGCAAGTGCCCTCGGTCACCCAACAGAACACCAGACAAAGTATAGTACAACATATACCTATCTACGTGTCTATCGGAATTTTGTTCCCTCTACATCAAGAGGCACATGTGGGACACAAGACTCTTAAAATGACAACTCCAATTTTTTTTTCCACGTACAACAACGTAACGAATTAGAATACCACAAAGTTGGCCCCTTGAGATCACTCTGAACGAGAGCGCTCAGCCCAGGTCGTGATGAGGTCAAAATTTTGCCCCGAATCGCCAGCCAGAAACCGAAAGGTTGAGAAGTTACTAGCTGGAACGCACTGCTCAATGCACCTGCATTAGCGTTTACCTTTCCTTTATTTTTTTTGATAGCGAACGTCAAAGTTGCGCTGTGGAGCAACATGCTCCACTTCAGTAACCGGCCACTTTTAGGCGACGATACCTATGCGGCACCAAGAGCGGCTCACACTTTCGACGTTGCACAGGGGAACAACGATACGGCTTGCTAGGGATTGGTTCCTCACAAGTTAGCTCTATTTCGTGTTCGATCACCGTCGTGTCTCCGGGACGGTCCGAGAACACATATCCAAACTCGGAAACAATCCTTTTCAGGTCCTCCTCCTGGACTTCACTTAACCTAGGCTTTAGGTTCAACTCCTCCCAGATTACTTTCGATCCCCCTTCGAATATATCAGTAGAACTCCAAATTTCTGCTCCCTCTTCCTCTGAAGCATTCAACAGCTGATTGACGACTGCTTTCAAGTTGTAAATTTTGTTCTGCCGCCTTCCTACTTGCACATCATAATTTGTATCGCAAGGCTTCGATAATACTTCGGCGGGCCCTTCCCAATCAACCTCAAGCTTGTTCCTTTTGAACGGCTGCAGCAGCATTACCTGACTCCCTACTTCAAAAGCACGCTTCTTCACCGATTCCCCGTAGTGCTCCTTCGACAGCACTTTTGCCGCGTTTTTCTGGCTTTCCACGAGCGCTTCAATTTGGCTTTCCACTAGCGCTTCAATCGAGAGATCCTCACTCTGCCCTCGAATGAGCGTCTCTCGATCAACTCTCGGCAGCTCGCTCCAACTTTCCGCTACAGGCGAGAGCGTTGCAACCCTCTCGCTCTGACTCAATGGCGCCACGTCGTCTCCCCCAGCGCATACCGCGCCGGCCGCTCCCGCGACAGGCCGCTCGCGTGACTGCTCACATGACTCATGCGGAAACTTTCCTTTCTGGGGTTCCGTCGACCCGCCGACAAGGTCACTTGAGAGTTCACCGCATGGAACCAGGTCCGGCTTCCGCGAAAGCTTTCGCGCTTGCGATCGCGTGAGGGCCATGCACGCAAAGCTGGGGAAGAACGATTTGCCCTGCTCTTTGAGGAGCTGCTCCGAGTTGTTGGAGAAAAGATAAGGAAAACGATCGTTCAGCGCGGCAGACACAGCCGCTTCGGTGCGAAGCTTACCGAACGGGCCTTCAATGACAACCGTGGCGATTGGTAAGCGAACACTCTGCTCCTCGGCGACTTGCCTGATCCACGCGCATTCTCCTGTGAAGTCATCCGGAGACACCAATGAAGGATGGACAACGTCCATGGTTGCCGCTGAGTCTCTAAGTGCTCGGCACGTTTTCTCATTGACCCTAATTTCTTGGAGATACGGCTCCAACAACCGAATGTTTTTTTCTGATTCTCGGATCGTCCCGAAGGCAAACTTTTCCTGACAGTTTCTAGCGATGTGCCCTTCCTTTTTACAGTTGTAGCAGATTAGCGGCTTCCGTTTGTTTTCCGATTCAAATGCCTGTGTGGTAGAAACCTCACTCGATTTCTCCGCTTCTGTTTGCCCTTCCCCTACACTGTCCTTCGTAAGAGACGGGTCCTTTTTGAAAGTACGGTGCGGAACGGGTTTCCGTTGATCAGGTTTCCTTGAAAAGCCCTCTTTCCTTTCATCCTTTTCAACGCGCACTGCCCTGCTATGCAACTTTCGGCGAGCATAATACTCCTCAGCTAACTCAGCTGCCTTATTTAACTGTACTTCCCCAAGTCTGTCCTGCAGCCAAAGTTTGACATCCTCCTCTATGCAGCGGTAGAATTGCTCCAATGCAACGCATTCCACCACTTTATCGCGGTCGTCGTACACACCTTCGCCCTTGAGCCACTCAATTAAATCGGCTTTAAGACGAAACGCGAAGTCAACGTGTGACTCATTCCCCTTTTCAGCATACCGGAACCTTTGCCTGAAAGCCTCGGGTGACAACTTATAACGTCTCAAGAGCACTTCCTTAACCTCGTCATAGCTCTCAAACGCTTCCCTCGACAAGCAAGTTATCGCGTCGGACACTTCGCCGGGAAGAAGAGGTAACAGGTTCTGCGCCCAAAGAGACCGCTCCAAAGCGTTTCGCTCACAGACGTGTTCAAACTTGACGAGAAACTTCGCCATGTCCTCGCCTACTACGAACGGTGGCAGTTGGTCTCGAATTCTAAAACCGCTGACCTGAATCGTCGGAGAAGCTACGCTAGGCGCCTGCGAACACTGTAGGATTGCCAATTCTAGTCGTTTCATCTCAAGGCGCTCCTGTCTCTCGGCCTCCTCGCGACGTTCGCGCCTTTCAGCTTCTTCACGTTCGCGAGCTTCGCGCCTTTCAGCTTCTTCGCGAGCTTCGCGCCTTTCAACTTCTTCGCGAGCTTCGCGCCTTTCAGCTTCTTCACGTTCGCGAGCTTCGCGCCTTTCAGCCTCCTCACGGCGTGCTTTAATATCCACCCAGGCCTCATCGACTTCCTCAGCCGACACTCCCTCATCCTTCATGATCTCAAGGATCGCTTGCTTTCGTTTCGCACGGCCCAAAGTAATGCCGAGTTCCTCACAAATTTCGACGAGTTCCTTCACTTTAAGGTTCTCCATCGTTCACACTAGCCTCTTGCTGTTTGCCCCTGTTAACAATTTACTTGCCGTACCCACTATAAGTCAACTAGCAAAACGCGCAAGCAATTTTTCACTCTCCCGTGTTTACCCCCTCCGCATTAACTTTGGTTTCAAAGCACTTCGACTTTGCTTGAAACGATCAAAGCTCACTCTAATGCTTCACACAGCCCTTCTCTAAACTACTACAACCTGAGCTAGAGTAGTCTGGTGAACTGAGGGGAAAACATCAGGCACTCACCGCATCGATGTCGCTGGCGCCGGCCGATCCCGCAGCTGCCAACCACTGTTGTGAAGCGTAGGGCCTATCCCGCCGCTGACCTCCACTGTTGCGAAGCCACCTCCGAATCCCGCCGCTGACCTCCACTGTTGAGAACGACGGACCGATCCCGCCGAAGCCACCGCTGTTGCGAAAGACGGCGACGCCGACACGGCCCCGTAGGCGCCACTGCTTCCGACTCCGCCGGGAAGGTCACCAGCCGTTTGGTAGCGTATGTTTCTCAGCTCGCGACTGCTTCTGCGCAGAGCTGATCAGACGAGCGGACGAGACGACGGTGAGTCAAACAAGGTTTATGTACAGCATATATACAGAGGCGTTACAATTTCGGCACTGGGGCCGACAGAGACTCGAAGAGCCGAGCTCTTCTCTCTAACACATAGTTCAGCCTTTCGCCTAAGACCGCTGACTCACACACATGTCGGCCCTCCGACATGGGGACTCCTCTCTCTAGGACTGCCGATCGCGACGCGCCGCAGGGCTTCTTTTATTTACACCGGGTCCAACCAAAAAGTCCAATCAGAAGCGCCGCTGGTCGTCAGGGCAGGTTCCGCCAATGGGGCCGCCGCGCCATGCGTCAGACCACCAGGCACGAGAACGCCGGCTCGCTGTCACGTGCGCCGCTGACTCAATGCACGTGGGCGAGAGAGGCGCCGCGCGTGTTCACTCCGTCGAGTTGATCGCGCCAGGCAGACTGCGGGCTGGCCTTGACCCAGATTGCCTTTTTCAGAGGCACGGTCGTTTGACGAGGACTCGCTGGCATAACACCACCCAATTCTGTACACATTAATGGTAAGGAGCAGTGGGAGGCTGCTATGTGCAGCTCGGCACCCGACGTCCAGGACCAGATCTTGGATTAAGCCAAAAGGGTAGCGGAGACCTACGCTGGGTAGGCTCCTCTGACACTCCACCACCGCACTTTTCCCTCTTGGGATGAATAAAGTTTTTCTCCTCCTCCTCCTGAGATACGTTGCTCGTGATGCTGTTTTATTAGCCCAGCTCAGTTTCGAGAAAACATTTTTTTTTTCTGTTGGTCTAGCGATTTGATCAGCATTTCGAGGGCGCTTGCTTGGACCAGAGTGGTTTGGCTTTGTGCTCGACTCCATCGTTTCAGTGAACCTCTGCAGGACCGTGAAAGTCACAACAGGCGGAAAGAGTGGAAAGGCTACAGCTCTCAACAGCGGCGGCTGCATTTGAAAGAGAGAGCGTCACTGGCATAATTACGGTTCATTGTTTTCAGTTTGTCCTGTACGTCGAGCTATAATGCTATAATCATAGCAACGACCACTTGAAGCATAGATAAGCTATTCGCAGTGGTAATAATAATGACAGTGAGATGATTGAAAACAGTGCCACAGTGACGAGACTTAAGTTTAAACTCTTACAGCTAAGACATCATCGCGGGCGCACGTGGCAAACGTGAACAATAAGCGAATTTAATAGCGCGTTGCTTTGCGTCACGTATTGTATCCCACAATGTGTTGCGGGATACACTTGTACCTCGCAGCGGTAGGACAGGGACGGCAAAAATAGGTTTATCAGAAAAACGATGTGCTCGTAGGATGATCAGACCAATCATGAATATGACCCCATAAACGGTCAGGTTTCTTCTTTTGCTTTGATTAAAGTGATCATAGCTTGCAAAGCGGATGGAGTTTCAAGAACTGAATACTCGCTCAAGCGCCCTCTATTGATGTCCCAGATGGTGGTTAATTTGCATGTACATTGAGAGACATGGGAAATTGGGGTGAATATTACCATACAAAAAAAGAAATCCAGAAATTCGTATTTACCCACCGCAGTAAAAAACAATTTAAAGAATGCGCCTCGACCACCTTAGAAAGCTAATTAATTGGCTTACACTCGTTTGTGAACCCAGTGAAGTTAAACGAAACTGCGTTGTTGAATGGTCTGTTGACGGCTTTCTTTTTCTGTGTTGACTTCAAGGATGCAGCGGAAGTGCTTGAGCAAAATCGCTCTGTTCGTCTACGTGGAGAATTCCTGACAAGTCAGTTGCAGGATAAAATAGCTTTGGGACATCTACAGAAAACGTGTTCTCGTGGCGTTTTTATATGAAGTGGCTGAGAAAGTGAGCAAGAAGAGTGACACTAACTAGTAATGCACTCTCCTTGCATTGGGGCTTACGCGGACTTTCTTCAAGAAGTGAATTCCCGCGAACAATTTTGAACCCATTCAACACTGTGTGAGTACTTAGGCGCAGTAGAGTGATGTTTGAATGAGTGTCCGCAGCCATGAAGTTACCAGTGCTTGATTGTCACGATGGTTGGCATAACGAAAAAAAAAATATTTTTATATCTTATTTGGTTTGCTCAAGAAATGCCATGAAATGAATTTTTTTTCACAGAGGGCGAGAAAGTTGACAATTAAATTGCACAGAGCCATTTCACGTTCGGCATCTGGTCTGACTGCTGACAATGTAGGTATCTACAGGCGCATTTTTATAAGAGGCAAATTTGTGTTAAAATGAACAGTGCCACTTCATGGCAGGATTAAACAGCACATGATCCATCGTGCCTGTTTGCGCCTTCACGTGAGGCATGTCATACCAGACTGCCGAGAGCTTCCAGCGTATCGTCAAAGTGTGCTTTTAATGCTTTCTTTTTGATAGTTGCAAAGTGTGTGGCCTTTCCGCAAAGTAGATACGACAGTGAAGCACGTTTATTCAAGCCTACGTAGATGGGTAATACTACGCTATACTGTTCACCAAATAAAGCTCAACTTTACGTATATATTCGCTGTGCTTGCCGAGGGAATGGGAGTAGAAAAACAAACGTGTGTTTTTAGGAAAGCATTTGTCGTGGATAAGCAATTCACAAGGCTTTGAAGGGCGATCAATGGGCTTGCACGAATGGGCCTTGCGAATAACTTTGCGAAAAACTTGCATTTTTCTTCACTGTTTTATTGTGGTAGCAAACATCTGGATTATACTTAAGTGCTGATTTCGACCAGTTGGTCGGTCGAAGTAAAAAACGAAGTGAAAAAAAAAAACAGCGCTTAACACAGGAGAGCGCTTCGTCCGTCACTGTCGCTGTCCTGTGTGACGCACTGTTTTTCCCTTATATGGACAAAGTCGGCTGGTTTTTGCCATCGCCATCGCCGCCACCATTCACGTATATTTATATGTATGTATATATACGGGGAAGGATGAGCTAGCTTCCTTTTCTGTGGGGTGAACATCGCCTTTCCGGCAGGGGTCGCCTGCGCGTGCGCTTATGTCATGAGCGAAGAAGGGGAAAGGGTGCTTATGGTGGCCGTGCTATTGCGGCAATGATCAGCGCGCCGCTTTTGCCCACACAAGAGGCGGAAGCTTATACGGGCTGTGCTATCAACACGAAAAAAACAAAACAAAAACAGTGCTAGTGTACCTGCAGCGGTCGTCCACATATAGATGCGGTCTATAGATAAAAAACTGCTACCAGCGGTGACACATCACGTATAGCTCTTAATGCAAGCATGCGCTGCCCACGGGAGGTGCTTCTCATCAACGCCGTCACTACGCAAGAGCCTTGCTGCGGTCATCTACTGTGGCCTCACAGCAGGAAACTTGGTTACTTGGCAAGCGCATGCACTTTTACTACAATTAATATCGTTCCTAAAAATGTAGCCTTGCTACGTAAAATATTCGAATATCTTGCTATCGCATTCATCGCTTCGCCCTTTTGGTGAAACTGTGACCTTTTCTATCATCATCGCACATCGTCCCGTTACTATGGTAGTCAAGATGACCTCTGATTCTAATCTAGATAGATTTTCTGTAGAGGTTCTAGAGAGGAAGAAGTGAAAAAAAAAGCGCGGAGCTGTTACTGTCTTTTCTTGCCTGCTCTCTGTACTGAATAACTGCTTTCTCCTCTGTCGCTGGCAGCTCAGTGCACTTTGTTCGTGTTAAATACTCTGTCTAGACAATGCTAATATCGGGTATCGAAGCCGTACACAAACTTAACTGTATTGCCTCTCCGTGTGTGGGGAACATGGAGTAATTGGGAAAGGCTTTACCGCTATTCACCGAGAGATAAAAGGGTTGTTCAAGTTGATTACCTTACCATAAAAATGTCCAGCGTTGCGGCGGGAAGGAGAGGCGGAGTGTTTCGAAAAGTCGGGGTTGCTTAACAATATCATAAGATACGAAAGGCAGGGGCACCTGGGGCGGAATTCGTGCAAGAACCTTAGTGCTTGTCTCCATAACGGAATCGGGTTAAATGACATCGCTCTTACTCACCACGGATCCAGGTACACGAACATGCTGCCTCAGCAATGACAGGTTCATTAATTGCGCCAACAGGCGCGAGATGCTTCCTAGAGCGAGGCATGGAGAGGCATTAATAAGCTACAAGACAGCCAGGCTTTCGCGGCGCTGGCTGCAATGCTCTCGAGGCCCGAATGAGTAAAATAAGAAGCGCAGGGGTTTGCTGACTAGTGCTTGCTCCCCGAAAAGATGTACTCTTTATGCGTTCGCCGTTGTCATGGGCATGTATAACGGAGTTACTCACACACTGATGAAAAAGCATTGGCTGTAAGTATGCAGGCACACACGTGTCACATGTGTTGGAGAGATACTGTTCTGCGAGAAGCGTTAACTGAGACTTTTATGATGTTTTCTGTTGTTGAATAGCACAGGAAAAGAGACGACTGCAACTGTATACGCCTGTGTCACAATATAGAGGCTGTTATTTGGAAAATTCGTAATGAAAGCGTGAAGCTCGTAGAGCACTTATACAAGCGGAACATATTAAAAGATTGAGTTAGAGCGTGCACACACACGCACAACAACAACAAACGTACAGCACGAGACACACGCGCGCAGGCACCAAAAATGTGCAGAAAACTGTATACGTGTTTGGTACGTGCATGTTTTTGTGTACGTGTGCGTGCGTTCGCGTTTTAATAAATTGACCTGCGAACTAGCACACAAGTTTCCTTGCGCCGGAAAATTGTTGATGTAGGTTATTTGGCTCCCAATTTCTATCTGTTAGACGTGTCGTGTGTCTGGGTTTTATTCTCGTCTCAGTAGGCTATGTGAGGCCTCTCGCAGCAATAGACCTCTCCTAGGGTGCAGTTTTACAGTGTAATAGAAGAGGGCAGTGGGCTTACTCCACCGCTCCTCTGATGCAGATGGCGTCGCATGGGAAAGGTGAAGCCGCAGGTAACTCCAATAGAAGCATTGTTTTCAGAAGCTGCTCTCCGCTGGCGGCACGTGAGTTGCGACGCGCGTTTTTTTCGATACTTGAAGTAATCCTGCTTGCGATAACTGCTATCTGACTATACTGACAGCGTATGTTGCTCTCGGTTTGTCTTTTTTCATTTTGTTTATCATAGAGTTTGCTGAAACTCAGCCCTATGGCAGCCAACGCCTTACTGTTTGTTTTATGTAACGTATACTTTTTTTTTAAATTTTGATGGGCTTGAGTTCATTGCATATTCATTATATCTTTTTAAGCCACTTCGAATTTGCCCCTATATATTGCACCTGGCGAAAAAGGGCGATGTAGTACCCTTCAAGGCATGCAGTTGCACGCCGTGCAGACCTAGCCTGTTGTATCGAAACTACGCCTAAATTATGCCTTGCAATTAGAAATCAGAGAACGCCCAATTCTTCGCCGAGCTTGAACATACAGGTGTGCTTGCTGGTTTTGTGCCTTCACTACGCTAAAATAAAAGATTGCAGCCTATTTAGTCTCGCTCCACATTCGGTTGTTTCCCAAGAGATAGTAATTTTCTAGAGGTTATTTTAAGCACCATTATGCATTTACGCGTCTGCTATCAATATGTGCAGCGACATAATGGTTAGAAAAATTAAGGTACACATTCAGCTTTTACTTTCAAAAAGCGGAGTACAACCAGACCCCGAAAACTCAGTACTAGTCTTGGTTTCAACGCACATGCACGCTCGTGGTGGTTACAGGGATTCCTAAATCCGGTTAAATGAAGTGAGATTTATGTGATTATTTGCATTTATTGACTGTCACAAGTTTTTGCAAATAAAAAAAGTGGTACTACTGTAAAGAATTTTTCTCGTTTATAAGTCTTGTATTAAAGTTCTTATTTTGTGAATTTTATTTCAGGAGAAGCGCAGAAAGTGGTTGACTTGACTTCGTACGCTAGCCCCGCTGCTGTGGTCTAGTGGCTAAGGTACTAGGCTGCTGACCCGCAGGTCGCGGGATCAAATTTTGGCAGCTGCAGCTGCATTTTAGGTGGAGGCGAAAATGTTGTAGGCCCGTGTACTCAGATTTAGCTGTACGTTGAAGAACCCCAGGTGGTCGAAATTTCGGCGTCTCCCATAATCATGTGGTGCTTTTGGGGCGTTAAACCCCACATATCAATCAATGAATTCGTAGCGCTTGCCTCCACTCGTCCTCGCCACTCGCTCAGCGATATTATGATCGCGCTCACTCACTCACTTATCTCGCTCGGTTGGCGTGCCAACTACGGCAAATATCAAGACCGCAAGTTGCGGGGGGCACAGAAAGGAAACTATACCCCGAGCAAGTGAATTATGCAGTCGATGAAGGTGACTAAATCGGGTAGCACATGTTTTCGCCGCTCCGCAATGTGCTAACCCGGGGATTTCCAATTCCGAGATTTTTTTTTATGTGTCTGAGTGGCAACAGGAAAGCGCTAATATTTGGAAACATTATTTGAGCAGAAATAAGTGGGGGTGGATTTCGCTTGAGTACACGAGTAATCCCAGTTCTATGCAAGCCTGACGGGACAGACAGAAGCAGGCGCATAACCAGAAATTTTTTTTGGGAGGGTGGGGGGTGGTAGGCACATTTTTGGTTTCACAGAGGGACGCCACCCCTTTAAGTGGTAATTTTTGGCTCTCTATGTCATGGCGAAAAAAATTTTTAGGGGAGGGGGCACAGGAGTAGTGTGCGACACCCCACCCCTGCATAGAAGCGCAGTGTCGCTAGACTGACTGGTCAAAATGGCCGCTAAGCTGCTGTCAGAAAAGTTTGTTTAATGAAAGCTTTGAATTTGTGTTGGCTTGGCTACATAGTTATCGCTGCTTTTAATTTCCGCATGTGCTTCAAATAATGTCAAGCAATAGGCTCCTTCCTTCAATTTCGTTGTTACCAAGCAAACTTCAGTTTATCGCTCTGAGGCTATGACATTAACTGTACGTTTGATAATGTATGCTGTTAGCCTTTTATGGTGTGTGTGCGCACAATGTGTCCTGCATATATTCAAGCCTTCGAGGTATGAATAAATCAGTTGGAAGTGGGTGCTGTGTGTGTTTGATGCATAGGTGTGTGCGTGTGTGAGTGCTCGTGTCAAGCTTTCTCGCTTGAATTAACTTTTCGAAATCCTTCTTGGCTCCTACCTGAACTAATTCTACAGATTGGGGGACCCTATCAAAGAACGTAAAGCGTGATCAAGCACATGAGAAACATTGCAAGGAAAAGATGAAACTTGTGCACGTGATCCCTTACGTTCAAAAAATTTCGCATGGCATGGATAGAATTCATGCTAATAACATAAACTCTCCAGCCAAGTTATAGTTCAAAAATAAGAGTCATGGACTGTGCACTGACCCGACGTTTCGAGACCAATTCGGAGGGGTGTCTGCTCGGTCGGCTATGAACCTCGCAATTCTTTTGGCGGTGTCGCCTTCATCATCGTCCTTCTTTCCACCATTATTGTTGCTGCGGTGTTTTCTCAACTGGTTCTGCCGACAGTGCACGTATACACTGGGTTCCAGTTGAGCGGCCAACTTTTCCAGGCCTTGTTTGCATGTGTCAGGACACTAATAACTGTCTTTTTGTGTGCCTACACTCCGTGTCGATGACACAGGCGTTGTCGAAATTCATGCGCTGGTTCATATTTTCGCTGTATTCAGCGAGAGTGTTTCGTGCGGCGTTGAAGCTACGCACATCGTTTTCATGTTGTCGTATCCTTTCGGGAAAGTGTTTCGTCTCACCGATGTAGGTGGCGCGACAGTCTGTGCATGTATTTTGGTAGACGAGCCCGAGGAACCTTTGTTTCGGCAGCTGGTCCTCTTTCCCCAGCAGCCCGGACAGTTGCTCGCTGATTACCGGCGCTTATGGACCGAGATGCGGTAGCATATTTCGCATATGCCTCGTTTTTAGAGTCATCCTTTGCAGAGGGCCGGTGTGGGGCAGTTTCGTTGTAGCTACGTCGCTGGCGTACTCGATGAATAAAGCTTTTCGGGTATCCATTGTCCAGTAGGTCATCGGTGATCGCTTCTTTGTTTTTCTCACTTTTTGAAGCTGCTGATTATCCCTGTGTGATTTAAGAGTACGATTTTAGAGGTGCATTCGGGAGGCCATCAAACTACGTCGAAAAAGGCTGCGATAGTGCAGCCATCGCTGCTAAAAACACAGAAGAACTTTCAAGCAGCTTTGAAAATGAACAACTACTCCATCTAGTGGAAAAATATCATGCCTTTCTAGAAGCGTTTATCAAGCGATGAGCAAACGCAAGATAATGTGCTGCTATCTGTGTGACATAGTGAGACTCTTTATGGCCTCTCCACGGCTGCCTCGATCTGGCGCACCTGCACCAAGCTACAGGTGAGCGCAGTTGTAGCAGAGTCGAGTGGCCACACTGCACAGTCACGATGCTGAGGTCGAGTGAATGAAATAGCTTCTTCTTGACGAATAAAACACCACAGAAAACCGAATGGATGCCTGAAGGCTGGTGCACACCGGCGACTAGCAGCGGTCATGCGACCATTTGCGACTGGCGACCAAAAAGCGACTGATGTTCACACCGCCAGAGGCTGCATGCGAGTGACCGGAAGTCGCAATACCGGAGAGTCACGTTCGAATCTCGTTATCAGCGAAAACTCTGGAGACCGGCGCAAATCAGCTGATCGCCGCCATCTGAGTCAGCGGAGCAAACCGAGCGCGACGCATTTCTTGTTTTTATCCGTTCTCGCCAGCGCAACGAAAAAACAAACAACAAAAACTGGGCATCGCTGATTGGTTCCTGCAGCTTTGCGAACGCAGTCGCGCGACTGAAAAATCGCTCAGGCAGCGACTAACCGAAGCAGTCGCTTTGCGACCGTTCGCGACTATTTGCGGCCAGTCGCAAATGGTCGCGCGACCGCTGCTGGTCGCCGGTGTGCACCAGCATTGATGGTCTCGGTGCAGTGGCACATCGCGCCTCGCCGCGAACGGCGCCATGCTGAATTTGTTATTTGTTCTTCGTGACCCTTAACGTCATAGTAATGAGCGGACGCAGTTGGACGCGCATAATACAAATGATGGACAGTGGTACACTTTCCTTTGTATTCTTAGCTTGTCACCCACTACAGATAATTTCAGGCCTGCTCACTGTGTCTTCCGTGGGTTCTGACGTCACGCCTTTTTTAACTGGTGTGTTTCGCTGCACAGACGTGCCCACGCTTGCTCTCGTCGCTCGACAGACGTGGATAGCCAAGCCCGACGAACGTTTTCGTGGCGTGCTGGTGTCCTTGTTGGCGACTCGAGAAGACAGTCTTTTTCTGTGTCGGTGAAGTGGACGTGGCTATGTGATGCGTTTTGTGCACCTGATGAATAATCGCAACCTGTATGGCTGCAAATCCTAACGGTTGGGCGATGCTGCGTCGCGGCAAAGGCACTGAAGTTGCGAGTGTTCTCCGTTTCATAAGAACAACCGAAGAAAGAGATGGGAGCGTGCCGTTCGTCAAACTGACGTCGACATCCGTTTTCTGTGACTCGGAGGTACGTGCGTCCGTACAACATTTTTCTAAATCTTTTCAATGACGCCATCTCGACAGTGTTTCATTTTTACTTTAAAGTAATGGTGTCATGTGTGCTTCGGACTTGTTGCCGTAAGCCCTGGTATAAATAAGAAACGTGCGCGGCAGTACGTTTTCAGCAGACGTGTTTTTACTTCAGGGTCGGTAAACAATTTGCTATTGGCGATTACTGCCGCAGACTTGTATTACCTGTGTTCGCTTGGTTGAGAAAAGTTGACGGAAGGCTGTTGCATTACGTAGTGCATCGGTTTTGTGCGTAGTATTTGCTTGCTGGTGTTTCACCACTTTATTGCGGCATTATTGTGACCAGCTCCGTAGCCTAATATGTTTCCTTGAAATCTAGATGCGTGTAGACAGTTACAGTAAAGGGTTTTCTTAACTGGTTTCAAGGTGTGTGATTTCTACTTCAAGCTAGACTAATTAAGAACCACTACCAAACGTGTACCGATCCAAATACTGGCTGTGCCATAAAAGGACCCACGAGCGATAGGCGTTTAAATATACACCCAGTATTAGTTTTTTTTTTCAGTCGCTAAGTTATATGGCTGGCTACGCACCACTGTGATAGGGGCCAGGGCAAAATATGAAACGCCGCTTCTTCTGTCGCAGTCACAAGAAATTTTGATGAAACGAAAGAATTTGTTTTCTGTTGCAATGGTCATCACCCTGATATTTTGCTGAATATCATACTTGTGGCATCAACCCACAATCTCCTAAATAACTACGTGTCTATGAAGACAGAAATTCGAAAGAGTACAAGTAAAACTGCAGAAGTTTTGGAAATTAGTAGCAACAGTTTCTTTGCGTGCTATAGATAATGTGTGCCTGCGTTCGTGTGTGTGTAAGTAAATAAAGAATAAATAAAATTGACCTTATTTCGTCACTTCGTTGATCCGTCAATTTTTGCACTTAGATCGACCACACGTTCGATTGCGTACGATTTTTTACTTTTTCGTGGAAGAAATGGCTCACACGTGAATCTCAAAAAGCTTTCAAGTGCAATACATTTCTTAAACCAGCGCTTTTTTTTTTACTCAAAATACAGGGTAAAGCTGGCAAGGATGTAAAACTCGCCGCGAACGCTTTATTTTTTAACGGGAGACGAGGGAGGCAGTAGATTCGCTGCCTCCCGTACGCTCGCTCGAGCAAAACGAGTGACGTCACGGCAGTAGTGAGCAGGCCTGATAATTATCTTCTAGGGGGCATTGGGTTGGGTCAACTCGTGATGGGACACTTTGTACAGGTTGGTCCGTGGTTTGAGGGGCAGGCAAGCGCGAGGCCTGCGCTCTGCAGCGGCTCCCTACAGCACCATTAGCCGACAGCTAAGAAAACGATTGGCCCCGTATCTGCATGTTTCACTGCAAATGTAGTTGAAAGATGATAGTCTGAAGAGAGTGAACAAAACGTTTATCTGATGTTCCGCGCTAGAAAATTGGTGAATGTTATTCTGGGGGCGCTGCGTTAGAGTGCAGCGGAGGCGAACGAGCGCATCGAGGCACGTCACACGTTTGAGTTACTCTATACGCTACCTTTAGGTAGCACAGTTGCGCCACTGATAGAACTCGCCGCTCGCGCCCCCATTCGGAAAGCGTGCTTAAGTGCGCAACAAACATCCACTTTTGGGAAAGCCAACGTTACGGCCCACGGACCGCCGCGCCACTGGCGCCAGCACCATCGCTGCCCAAGCAGTCTGGCTAGGTGATCCCGCTGAGATTGGAAGTACTTTTTCGTTGGTGCTGCGATTGAGCCCTGTGTTGTCCATTTTAGGGAACGTCAGTGTTAGTGGTGTCTGTGCAGCACAGCGCCGTGATTCAGTGCTGCGTAGTTGCCACGATGACCAGATCCCCCAGCTACGAATAGATATGCTGACAATTCTCGTTTGCTTGCGTTCTTTGTAAACACAGATGCATAGGTCTAGCTATTGTTTTATCAAGTGACCTGCCTAATTGTTTAAAGGGGCGACAAACTAAGCGAAATGAGTGATTTACGGAACTTAAGTTGTCGCGAATTATGTACACGATTTTCGCAAATTACGTCAAGGCTTTCTTGTTCGGTATTTAAAACAAAAATGTCTTCCTATGGTTATCATTCCTTATTCGAGTTTTTTTTTTTTTTGCCTTCGAAGCGAAAGGAATTGCGCCAGTGACGCGTTATGAGCGAGTGAGAAAACGCACAGAGTGGCTGTGCTGTACCTGGGCTGCGTCGGCTCCTACATTCAGAATGGGTGGCTTTCCGCCATGACTTGGACGTCTCAACGAGCAAGATGGCGGACCTATGCGCAACTCTGCTGCCTAAAGCTAGCATGTAGAGTAACTATTATCACACGTAAGGCATAAGCGCTATTTGTCATTTATCTTGGAAAACGAACTGACCGGCGTGCGCGCCTGTCTCGGAGGCGGTAAGCTGTAGAACGCAAGGCGACCGGTAGGTGCCACCACCACGTCGTCTTAGCAAAGTGTTGGTGACACTTGCCTTTTCATGCAAGCATTGCATTGTAAGCGCAGCGTGATAAACGTTACGGTCCTTAGAGCTAATTATGTATGCATTTTCTAGTATAAAAAGATACATACGGAATATTGACGTGTTGTTATTGTGCCTCAGATATGTGCAATAATTGCTTTTTTAATCGACAATCATACAAGTATGAACCCTGAAGCTTGGGCACTATTGGTGGGCGCCGTGGAAGGGGTTGGATTTTGGCCATTTCAGGTATCGTTTTGGCGGACAGACAGACCAAACTGTTTGCGTAGAAGGTCAACAAAAGATATCGTCTTTCAAACGTTCGCTTTTGGCGTCATCTATAGGGAACCAGCGCTAGAGTTCCCATGATCCACCTGACGGTGGGAGTGCGCACTTCTCAGCTGCTAACGCAGAAGAGATACGCGCCTTGAAGAGGTGGGGCGAACGCGCATTGCCGTAACAAAACCAAAGGACTCTGGCGGCACTGGTGCATATTCTAGTGCAACCATATATAAAAACCGGGGGACCCGTAAGCTTCGTCTTTATGACTTGAACGCAATTGTGAAATCTGGCCCGTAGTGCGCCCTTCAACCGCTAAGTGCATACTTATTCATATGTTGTGTTCACACACACGCACACACACACACACACACACTATCTATCTATCTATCTATCTATCTATCTATCTATCTATCTATCTATCTATCTATCTATCTATCTATCTATCTATCTATCTATCTATCTATCTATCTATCTATCTATCTATCTATCTATCTATCTATCTATCTATCTATCTATCTATCTATCTATCTATCTATATATCTGTCTGTCTGTCTGTCTGTCTGTCTGTCTGTCTGTCTGTCTGTCTAGCCGCTTACGACTTTTAACTTAACTCTCCTGGCCATTTATGTTATGATATCGATACCAAAACTGGTATGGCATAACATGACTGTACGATGAGGATATTTGACTAGTCATAACATGAAAATTATAATATGTATGTCATAAATGTCATGATTTACATTTCATGTTTTTGCTTCTCTTGTGGTGGCTTCGTTCACATGATATGTTGCAAAACTGGTGTGGTAAGACACGACTGCATGGTGAACAGAAGCAGTAGACCTTAACATGAAAATTATAACGTGCACGTCATGTAAAAATATGACTACATGCCACACCTATGATGCGCTCGCAGCCATTTCGCTAGCTTCGCATATACAAAGTTTGGTATTACGCGACGTGAATAGATTACGGAGGTATGTGACTGATGGAAACTTGAATAATGAAATGCGTGTCATGTAAAAACATCAGTCCTTTCGCTAGCTTCACATATACCAGTTTTGGTATTACGTCACGTGAATGGATGACGAACGCACGTTACTGGTTCAAACATTATAACCTTGAGATGTGTGTCATGTAAGAACATGACTACATGCCACACTCAAGGCACCAATTCACTTCGACGTGACCTGGTGCGCGTGCGTTCCGGCGTTCGTTTCGTCGCGGCACGCCGGCGATGCCACGCCAGGCATGCGCCGCGCTGCGTTGGTTTTGCGCATGCGCGGTTGAGCGCGCCCGGCGTCCCTCCGTCATGAAGAGAGGCAGGCGCAGTGCTGTCTAAGTAACGTCGTGGGTGCCCAATGCAGCATGTCGGATTTCGCGCCGGTTGCCGCCGGGCCACGCCGACTGACGCTGGTCCCGCCGGTCTCGCCTGGCATTAAACTATAGAGTGCTCGCGTTTTGCTAGCGTAGCGTCGCCGCACCCAGCGTGCGCGTGCGTCAACGTTACGTTGTAGTGTACTGGGCCCCTCATGATGCGCTCGCCGCCGTTTCGCTTCTCGACATATACCAAATAAGGTATTCTAGAACCTGAATGGACGATGAAGGTATGTGACTGGTTAAAACATGATAATCATCACACGCGTGTCACGTAAGAATATGACAATATACCACGCTCATGATGTGGTCGCGGCTGTTTCGCTAGCCCCACATTTACCAAATTTGGTATCACCTGACGTGAATAAACGATGTATGTAAATGACACGTCGAAACATGATAATCTTGTAATGGGTGTCATGTTAAACTTAACTACATGCTACGCTAGATCATAGCACCATCGCGGCCATTTCGCTAGGTCCACCTATACTTAATTCGGTATCAGGTGACGTGAATAGCTGACGAATGTAAATACATGTTCAAACATGATAATCATGACGTAAGTCATGTACGTCATAATTTACCTACGCCTCGTAACGTTTTGCTGATTTTAATATGCCATATCCACCTTCCTCATTCGTGCTTCCCATATCATCGATTCTCACTACATGGGATATGCCATTTTTTTGTGTCAGCAGTTTCGCTTGACTAGTATTCATTCACGTATGCTAAAAAAAGGTTGCCTTGAAGTTGACGCTTGTCCCATTTACATGGTACACGAGCTTCCTGCGTCAGTTCAAACAGACCAGTTGAAAGGAAGGAAATGAATTTATGAGAGATAGTTTTTTCGATCGACACAGTACTACTAAATATTAGAAGATGCTGAAGCTTAGGACGCTATAAGGTGTGGACATTGTATAGTTTTAATTGTACGGTGACACGTTTGGTCCCCGCCAGTTGTCTTTGCGTCCACTTTACTTTCTTCGCATCTGTCACAGGTACTATCTACACACCACTTAAAGCTGTACAATTGACGTTCTTTATACCTCTCTTGGCTTCATTAGGTTTTCGTGAAGGTTAGCTTAAAGGGCGATCAGAGAATGCTTGGAGATCTCAAGTTAGTGGCAGTGTTGCCACCGAGTCGTAGAAGCTGGCAAGACAGCCAGTACTAGTCCCATCCTAGCGGTAAGCCTTGCGCAGTCTTTCAAGCCACTTCTTGCATGGATATTATCCAAGCCAGGCGGTCATTTCGCAGTCGGGGCGTCTAAGTAGTTCGAGCCTTGAGAACGCTGCAAATGCGACGTATAAACGCTCACTGCTGGCGACGTAATGAGCGGCCACTACGTCGAGATAGTTGCGCAGTGTTGCGACGAGGTCACCGTGGCATCACTGTGTGCTTATGAGTGGACTTTTCAGATGCATTAGGAACGATTATTATATTAGTATACAGCGCGAGAAATCGACAAAGTGGTAAAGCTGTAATAAAATTAATAATAACATTAGAATAATATTAGAATATATATGGCGAAGATAATAATAATAATAATTTTTGTAGCTGCACTTGTTAAGACCACGATATGATTTATGAAGCAGGCTTTAATGGAGGACTGCGGGTATTTCGACCTTTCCTTAACGTGCACCGAAATCTGGGCGCAGCGCTTGCAGATCGAAACACGGTGTCGTGTTTGTTTTCTTCTCTTTTTGCACAAAGACTGCTACGTGCGGTTGCTCGCGATTTTGCTGTGACGACCTAAGAACACCGGCTATAGCCCCGGTTATTTTGAGGTGACGGGAAATCAACACACCATTTTCTTCCAAATTTCCCGCTCCTTTAACTTAAGTAGCTCTATGAAAATGTGCGTGATGCAAGAGTTTTCGGAGATTTTTTTTACCACGAGGACCTAAATTTTGAATTATTTGGCATGTATTAAAGTTTGTACCGCAAAAACTATGAAGTGCAAGAATTCAATTCTGCTTCAGTAGCTGTAAATATTCATGCAGAATACACCAAAAACAATCAACTGCATGCCGATCTTGAAATGCATAGGAAATAATGACACCTAAGTAATAAAAAATGGCAGCATATCTACTAAGTGGATGATGGATAGTGGGGCGAAGCATCCGTCCGTCCCTTCGTCCTTGCTTCCGTCCATCCATGCGTGCGTCTGTGTGGCCGCCCATGCGTCCATCCGCCCGTCCGTACGTGCGTCGGTTCGTGCGTCCACACGTTCATCTGTGCGCCCGTCCCTGGTTTCATCCATGCATCCGCTCCTGCGTCCGTCCATGCGTTCATCCGTCCATGCAGCCATCCGTGTGTCCATCCATGCATCTGTCTGTGTGTCCGTTCGTCCACCTATTCAACACTCCAAGTACCACAATCTCACATAATTTCATCATACATTCCTAATATAGGAGCACCGCCATCCAGCGGACATTTCAAGGACTGAACGAGAGGAGGCACACGCACACTTTCTTACGGCTTGCACTTCGTTTCTACTTGCCGCCTTTAACCACCTCGAGTTCATGGTATATACTAGTTCACTGTATTCATGGCACTGCGGCCCAACGCTCGCTAAACCTTTCTAAAACCTAGGAGGTTACGCCCAGCGAGTATAACGTAGCAATACTTTCTCGTTTTCCGTGCGTTGTTGAACAATAAAAAGTTCGCAGCACTAGCGTTATCTAAAAGCCAAATTCTCCTCTCTCTCTCATTCCCCCTTAGCAGTCATTGGCATGTACATTGAGCATTATATTTTATTGTTCAACAACGCACCGAAGAAATCTCTCACCAGCACCAGCTTGGAGGTCAAAATGTTATACTTGTTAAACACTACTACAGCGGCTACAAGAGACGAACAGGTGCCGCTATAAAAAACTTCGCCCGGTTGAGTCGGTTGAGTTCTCAGCGCCTGAGTATGTCGCTGACGTTTATTCAGATTTACACGAGAACTGTATTGCTTGTCGCGAAATGCACACTTGCTAAATACATTCAGCATCTATCAGATTAGGACGCACGTTAAACAACCACAGGTGTTTAAATTTCCGCAGCCCTCTACTATGGCATCTCTTGGTGGTTTTGGGACGTTGAACCTCCCATACCATTTACTTTCCCCATGTCAACTTATTGACAAGCATGACAAATTTATCGTGTAATGAAGATAGGAGCTGAAAGTGTTCGTGGGGATGCGCTTCGTAGACGAAGTGCAATTATCAAGGTGCATTGTGCCGTCAGACTTTATCATATAGAACTTATCTGACAATTTTATATACAAAGCTCACCTTTGACAAGTATTTTGAATTTTATATACGAAGCTCTCTTTTTTAAAAAGAAACATAGACCGTAAGCATTAACCGCATACCAGAGGCTTTATTTTGAAGGACGTTTATTTTGAAGGACAAATTTTATTGTGAAGTACGTACGTATATATACTCACAAAAGACAAATATGTTGGAACTCACAATGGCCATGCGCGAAAATCTACAATTTTAGGACCTTTTTGACGAAGCGCGGGAAAGGAACTGCTGACGCGGTTTATACCTCATCAAGAAATCCTCTCTTCCTCAATAATCTCCCTGTTCATTTTATTTCTGTTTTTACCAACCATCACAGTAACATGTGCGACGTCACTCACAACGCAGCCAATGCGCGTGCTTGGGTGCGACGCTGCGAACGACGTAAGCGATAACACAGCCAATGGAGACCGTATTTCGCATCGACTGGGGCATCTAGAGAGTGGGCATTAATTGTGGAAGTGCTGTGGTGGCACAACTTGCTGGCACAAGGTGTCACCAGTAATAAGGACAAGTAAATTGAGTATCTATCGCGCGTGCTTTGATTCTTGCCGATATCACAGGGCAATTGGTTTCCCATAGGTATTTCAATGGGGGCACCGCCAAGTACACTTCACGATGTGTAAAAAAGTCCTCTCGGAGATGGGAAAAGTAGTCGCGCAGCTTAAAGTAGCCCTATACCGTAGTCACTGCCATGCTATACTGTAGTCACTACATCAAACATACTCCTGGTGTTAGTTGTAACATGAAAACCGTGCGCTTTCTCGTAGGATGCGGCGCGGAACTGGTGGCATTTCTTAGCCGTACTCGACGAGTGTGTCTACACATGAAGGCATTCCCTTTGCACTGCAGCGAATGACCACAGCTCACAGCGATTAATGCCAAGCCTTTATTGGATAATCATAACTGGCTCACGTACCACGCGTGAACGTTCATCGCAAGGACTATTTTATCAGAAATCACGCTATTCGATCGCTGTTAGTTTTGGTGGTATACCTTACTGGTCAGTAAGGCAACTCCACTCTTCTTGACACCCAACAACCTCGATGTATTCTAGTGCTGGCATTTCCACAAGCTGCTATGATGCGCTTCTCTATGCAGTGCACGCATTCAGTTTCATTCCTTGGGAATGGTACGAGACGGCTACTACGTTCAGAATACAGACGAAACCTTCATATTTGCGCTCTCACTACTGGCCATTTAGACGGAAGCTGCTACAATCATGGCCGACCTTTGTTTTGTTGCAACTATTTCTGTTTTGCCATAAAAAATGAGCCAGTCTGGTACCGAGGTTCCTCTAAATGATAATAATTTTCGATTGCATGCCACTAGTGTCTGTACCACGCTGTTGTTTAGAAACACGCTCAACTAAACAAAATATAGTCATAAAAACGATGCCATGAAACGTAGCACGCGAAAGTCGCGCAAAATGACGTTAACCGAGATGGTTCATGAAGGAAGGCTTAACGTATGCCGTTCGTTATGTAAATTGCTTCATACCGAATCTCGTACCGCATCTTCTTGCAATCTCTATATAGGCGGAAAACAAGAAACTAACATTCTCGAGGGATTGCTGCGTGCCCGAGAAGTAGCGTCTCGACATGGACATATTTCAAGTCAACCTACATGAATTACACGCCTGCTTAGTGCTTGCCGGCCGGCAGACAAAAAATGTCTTCATTGCGCGCGTCCGGAAATGAGCGATGCAGGATGAAAAAAAAAGTGAAAGACTGGCGGTGGTGGATGAGAACAAAAGGACGCCTCGCTGTTGACGCCGTGACAGGCCGGCCGGCTTCGTTCGCAGCGGGAGGCCCCGAACTCAAGCAGACCAAGGTGGCAATGAGCCGGATTTTCTGGGTGGTGTGCTTCAAGTGTCCAAGCTGCGACAACGTGCCACTTCAAGAAGCTGCTGGGGTCGATGAGCGGGGTGCGTCACTTGTGCCAAGATGAGAAGAATTTGTAATTGAAATAGAAAATAGCAGTGGTAGGGGATGGCAACGTATTTCATGTACGCTTACTAATGGAAGCATGATAATCCCTAGTTGCTGCATAATAAAGAACAATTTCCGTAGTGACCGAGAGTGATTAGACGAGGCCAGTCCTAACAGGTCTAACGTTTCTGCAAATGGACGTTACTTAGTCAGGGCACGAAGAGAGTCATTAGCCTACGAAGACAATTTCCCTCGTTGGAACAGGTACATCCCTAGTCGGACCCGTTCATGACCTCGTCTTTAAGTTCACGTGAAGCTTAGTTTTTGTTGGTCTTTCAGCAGTCGTTGCTTGAGAACTGTTTCTCGGCTGGCAAAGGGAGACCTTGATTCCTATTTTTATGGCTGCTACTCTTGCCCTTACCTTAGTCAGTAGATGCTGGAGGCGGCGTTTGAAGTATACCTGTGTGTTGTTGTCGGCGTGTCACCACGAAGTCTCTGTTGCGATCAGCGATGCCTCATATCTGCCGATGCGTTGCGATTTTCAGTGACTGCCTGAGTCAAAGATTATACTGAAGTTTCAGGGATGCTGTGCAATACTGATTCAATAACTGAAAAAAGAATTGACAGTGGCATTTTCTTGATTTTTTCATTGATTTTTTCTGTGAGGGACTTCGCAACACACATTGGAGCTTGCTGGGTATAACGTCTTTATTGAAACAAAAGACACGTTGCCAAACTGGCATAAAGAAAACAAAAAATAAATGGAGACTGAAGGCTTAGAGCCCGGCGTATGATTTCCGCTTTACGCCGATTTCCTACAAGTCGACCCATCGCGAATACATCGCAGGCTTGTGCAAGTTTACGAAGGGGCATCGGGCTTTTTTTTTTTTTTTCGCTCGCGTCACTTCGTATTCGAGAATTCCAACTCTCGAGGGGAGACTGACGCAGGGCGTTTCCCTCTCAAGGAACACAAAGTCTGCTACTATACGTGGCACTGCCGTGATTTGACGATAGATGAGTACACGAGGGAACGGCGACGACAGCACTAATCGGGGCACGCGGCGTTAGTGTACTAGGCGTCGCGTTGGGGAATTCGGCGGCAAGCTAAGCTCTTCAACACCCCGGTGCGCTGATGCCATGCTTTGGCTGCTATCAACGCGAGACTGCATGCATTCGTACTGTGCTGGAACTCCAGTCTTTGTTGGAAGTTTTGTGGGTTAGGAGCCCATTGGACTTTAAGGGACATGTGTGGGGAAAGGAGAAATATTTGACGCAATACATCATGAGTGACACTTTCTTTGATTAATAAATAGTTAAAGAAACCTCAGAGTCCGAAAATTTTTTTCTTTTCTTTCTTATACACTTTCTTCTGAACCTTGTCTATTTTCACGTCACTTTCGTTTCTGTGTAGATTTTCGTGAAGAGGCAAGAAGCACACTTAATTGAGCACGAACCAAGTGTAGCTCGAACAGAACGAATGCAGACAAAGTGGTAATTAACAAGAACTTGAAGCGCGTCAAGCAATGGCGCTTCATTCTCTTTCTTGAATGACTTCGATGAAGGGGCCGGTCCGGTGGTGACTCCCGCAGTACGATGGCTTAGAAACAACGCTGCCGTTGTGGGTGCTGAATGCTTAGCGTACAGAGCCAACAAGTACAAGTGAAAGGAGGTGCTACTTGGTCACGCGTTGGTTGATGCGTTTCTGTACTACATCGGGTACTCTGCGTGAGCAAAACGCTAAGCACTGGCTCACGAAAAACAAAAACTAGCTTGCCTTTCTCGTCAGTTGCAAATGAAATGAATGCATAATCAGCTTGGAATCGAGTTTTTGTTACTGCGAGAAACGCGCGGTGCTGCCCGACATGGTTTGCGACAACGGCTTACTCATCAGGGGATTAAAGTGACGTCGCTTTCTATATTTTTTATTTGGACCACGCTCTTATTGTGCACAGTGCCTTACACTTACTTGACACCGATTTCGATGCTTTGATGAAACATACTTGGTGTTTTACTAATGACACGTGTATGGCCAGGCTACCACTGTTTCCTCAATCGATATTTTTGAAGGGTATCAAGCCAGATGGTTCGGTTAGGAACAAATAATGTCTTTAAGTTAGACTTCAGTCGCAGTTTCTGCGTCATGTAGCGCTGTGATGATTATCTCGTAGCACAAGTAATACTACTATTACTATACCTATCGTTGCGACGCCAAACAACGCTTTAAGCTTGTCACGATCATGCTGTGAACACTGCAATTGTACGCAAACTGTAACTGCTGTCATTTGAACGTCCTCGAGTTGATTGACAAAGGAAACATGTAGGCGCTTTGACATAACGACGAACTCAGTAATGAAGGCGGATGTACAATGTCAAATTTTATGAAAGGGAACACGGGAGCGCATGGCCTGTGTGCTGCGGTGGCTGCTGGCAGCGCATTCAAGCGGGAGCGAGAGCAAGCACAGCCTATTTTCGCGTCTTCTCGCTGGGAGCAAAACGAGCAACCGCTGGTGATATGGAACCAGCGACATGACTGCAACCCCCTCCCCCTTCCAGAAGATTATGCAAGAGGCCGGTAATTGACTTGAAGAAGGAGGGGGGGAGTAGGAGGCTTGCTGCTGGTTCCATATCACCAGCGGTTGCTTGTTTTGCTCGCTACGAGAAGGCGCGAAAAGAGGCTGTGCTTGCTCTCGCTCCCGCTTGAACGCGCTGCTAGCAGCCGCCGGAGCATGCAGGCCACGCGCTGCCATGTTCCCTTTAATACAAATTGACTCTGTTCATCGACCGAACGAGTATTTCAAAGAGTGATTTATGAAGAGCTTTCAAATATAACAACAATAATGGGTTAGAGAACTGATCGCGCTGACCATTTTATTACCACAAACCTTATATTGTTTTTTTTTCGACAACAACGTGACACACGGCAGGTTTCATCTTTCACGCACAATGAGAGAACACTGATTGCTTGTTGATGCCTAAGCATACCGTGAACATTTGGCTGCCCGATAGGTTAGCCGATAAGAACGGCATACTTATGGTGGTTATGGACATTCTAGATATCAGCAAGAAAGAGAGGCTGTAAGCTGTGCTAGACTCCGTGGATTACTCTACACAAGTCAGGACAGTCTAGCTTTTTCTTTTTTCGTTTGCATCATTCGATCCAATACACTGCATTTGGTACGCCGTTACAACAGAAACGCGTCCATTGGTAGCGCTCCGGCATGAGTGGAAACATAGAAGGAAGGATCTGGGATGCTCTGGGATCTTTCTTCTCTGCCGTCCTCCAGTACGGCGTCAAAATCACTGAACTTTTCTGTGTGGTTCCGGGCACCTGCAAAAATGTAGAGATGCAGACAGGTCTGAGCAGACTGTTCATGCATACAACACAGCTTTTTACCCAATAGATAAAACTGTATAACATCAAAAAAGGCAGTGAAAACTAGTGCTTAATTTCACAGACCCCCGTGAACCGGTAAGAAAAATATGAATTCTTGAGGAACCTCTGCAAACGGTGTCTTGATCTCGCCAACTATCACCAAGATTATAAGGCGAAACCTTTTGATGTCTCGTCATATGCGAAATTCGAGCGGCGTTGGCGGCGTCAACACGAGTGAATCACCGCGTGATGACGTGACTGAGACGTCACACGGCATCGCTGCTTGGTCAAAGGTGGACCAATCGCGGAGGTAGTGGCGTTTAGCCAGGATTAACAAGGACACACCAGTGGAGGAGAAAAAGATGGCCAGCATGGGAGTATTTAGTTCCCCCTGTCTGAGCAAAAGTGCGCCAAGGAAGGTGTGCATAAGAGTGTCACGCAAAGAAGCCATGCGCACGCGAGAACATCAGGAAAACGCATGTTCCACGAAGAGCGTTACCGAAGAATTGTGGGATGGAAGAAAGCCCTCTAAAGTATGATTTGATGTAGCATTGTCGTGCGAACTATGTATGGATTGCAGTATGCTAGCCAACAATGATGTACCTTCTTGAGATCGCTGCATGTTAGCCCAATATAATAGTATTTTACGTTAACAGCTTCCCATACAGCCTTACTGTCCTTTATCGACCCCTTTGCTTCGCTTAGAGAAGCTAAGCGAATATACACAAGGGCAGACAGTGACGTCAAAATGGTCTCGCTAGGGACTTTTTGGCATGCGGCGGTGTAAAGTGGTCGCATGATTGATTGCTCGCTCGGTAGCGTGTGGCAGGCTGGCCTTCCGTTAAGTGTGCCCGCCTACGTTTTCAGAATGCCGGTGTCAGCAGCGAGATTCAAAGCAACGCTTCGCCTCAAAGGCGGAAGCCACGTGAAATCTTCTAATGGAGTGAGTTTGCTCTCTCGCGGCCGCTCCTTACGCCGAGAAAAAAGTAGTTCGGCGCTCGTGGTGGCGGGTGAAGTGTTTGTGAGAGATGAATGGGGCACATCCGCTTGTGGTCATGTAATGGGCCGTAACGGCAGTAAAGACAGTACGGTGTAAGCTAGGCCATCAGAACTTCACTTGTTGCCAACTTTTGCCGCGTCTGCGCAATGGAATGATGATGAGTAGCATGACAGTAAAGAAATTGAGCCCCATTCTGCTTCCACTTCTACATCATGATCCAGTCTCACGGCTATTCCTATATGGGTATACATGAAGCTCGCTTTGATTCCCCTGCACACTATAGAAATTATGATGTCATCTGTAATCGGCAATGGATTTTGTGAGAATATGGCGTGTTGAGGAAAGGACGAGCCACCGTGCCCCATGGCGAAGCCCACCCGATCGACCTCTTCTTTATTTCGAACACCGGTCTAATTCCCGATGATGATAGCGACTATCTTAGTAGTTCACACAATATTTAACATGGCACTTTTTTTAAAAAAAAGGTAGGAAAGTTAAATTGACGTTCGAATTTCAGAATGAAATATCTGAACATTGAGGAGTGGCTGTTGCCATCGCAAGGAAAGCGACCACCAACAATATAAAGATCCCTGTCACCAATAACCGGCAGATGTAAAACTTCGCATCTTCGAATGACACTGCGTTTCATTAATGGCGAATAGCTTCGCAAATATCCAGGTTTAATTTTTATTTTTGTTTTGTTTACGTCTTAATGCCGGCAGTTCATCGTTTATTGTCAGTCTTTTGTCACTGTCCCTGTCACATCGGTTTCGGAGAAGCAATATACGGTTCTGTTGAGAAGCGCATTTACGTCATCTTCGCTTGTTACTAAGTCGTCGGGATCTTACTGGAAAATTTATTTCTTGACTAACCCACGAAATTCGATGTTGTATTTTTAAACATACTTGAAAAAAAATGCTACAACAAAAATATCTGCGCGGTGCTGCAACCTGTTTAGCTGGGTGATTCCACGAGAGATCGACACGGGTCCAAAAGTTGATATTTTAGATTTGATTGAGTATTTTATATTTCGTGCACCTCTCACCAGGTAGCCCTAAAGTCAACTTAATTTTATGATTAACGGCATAACTTACGAGAAAAAAAAATATCAAACTTCACCAACAAGGAGGTACCAATTTCGTCACCTGTCATTTTTGAAAATTACAGGTGATATAAAAATACAAATATTTTTGTTTCAATGAAGATATTTTTTACATGAAATGCATGTCTAATGAAGAATGAATTCATATGGTTTCAAGTTTGTATACCTTAAGAAAATAGCTTTTAAGAATGTTTAATTTTGCGACAGTTTAAAGTAAGTTACGTATTCCCCCCTTTTTTTTTCTCCGAAAGTAATGCAAGCAGCGTTTTCAAGCTTGACACGTTTTAGGGACATAGTGTGTTCATTAGGTACATTAGTTATTGCTGCCGTAGGGCAAATTTAAATTTTTATATATTGCCTCAAATTTCTGATATTGGCAAAAGTGTACTCCACTGAAATTTGAATAATAAAAAAACACCATCTTGGATTTTTCTTAAAATCTCGTAAATAAACAACCGAAGGCCATCATACAGTAATATAGAAAAACATGTTGCATTATTTTGTTTTTAGGGACAATATTTGTGGTACTACTCAGAGCTTTTCGAGAATGCGCTCATAAGTTGAGAAACCTAGAAATTGGAACGGAAAAGCGGCAATGAGCTTCAAACGCGAGTAAACGTGACCGCATTTGGTGAAAAAAGGCTGTTTTACCAGATAGGAGTAACTATTTTGAACACGATATTCTACAGTATCTGAATTCACTCATACGTAGAGCTCTGAGACTTCTAATATGTGGTGCCTCTCCATTACAGACACACAGATGGAGCTGCTGTGACGTCTGCTCTCATTAAAGGTGAGAGACATAGGAACAGACGACAGATAAATCACTTTCGTGCTGCTGGTTTCACGCTAAGTCGCATTGCCAGTAATTTGAGCCTCAAGTAGCGTGGCGATGGCTGACCACTTCAGCCGGGATAGAGTTTTTTGTTCAGATTACCTCATGTTGCACAAAAAGAAAATACCTTATCAACGAAACTTCCGCAAGGTCGAAGACATCGGCCTGTTTGCCCTTCAGAAGCTTTTGCCGAAAGCTGCCCGTCATGCACATAACAACGACCACGTCTGCCAGAACTGCTTCAGACGCCTCAGAGATATGTTGTCTTCGTCTAATGGCTTCTCAGCTGAAACAGCTGATGAGTTTTTGCCGGAAGAAGAAAAAGGCAGAAGTCAAGAGCGGTGCGTAAACACGCCTGAAGCATTGTCACATATGCGACTGGAGAAGCTGCATGCGCAAAATAGCAAAGTTCATGCAGAGCCAAGACAACTTAGCAGCAATTCTACAGTAACCGTGAAATGCCACCGTAACGTGTGTAACCGCCACTTTCAACCATCAGATCTAAAATGCAGTGTGTGTGTGCCCAGTGGTTCAAGAACTTCAAGCAAGCCTATGAAGCGTGTTCTTCGTATCAAGAGCGCATGCGTTTGTTGACACTGTTGCCGAGCGACATAGAGCGCCGAAAACTCCAAGCGCTTATACCAAACTTGTCAGCTTACATGACATACAGATCCCGACGCTGGCGCGCAAAACGCGGGATATGGTTAGCACCAAATGCGGTAAAAAGGACACGGCTGAACCCAATGGGCGTCCAGGCAGCTATGGTTTACTACTCCAAAGATGAGTATAGCTGCTCTCGGCAGAGTCCCAACAAAAAAGATGTAGTATCTGTTATCATTGACGGAAAAAAGGAGCTTGTTTCGAAAAGGTTTATGACCCGTTCGGTGCGAGAGGCTTACCGTCTCTTTAGGGAAGCTAATCCGAACACGTCTATTGGGATCTCAAAGTTTTATTCACTGAGGCCGAAGTGGGTGCTTCTTGCACCACACCAAGAAGTGTGCCTTTGTATATACTGTGCTAATGCCACGGAGTGTGTTTCTGCCCTACAAGACGTCACCGATGGTGCCTACACGGCAGAATTCTTCAAAGAACTATGTCTTTGCAGCTCCCCTACAAGTGATTGTTTTTTAGGCCATTGTGACTATTGTGCTAAGGAGGACGCTCTGACAGCCACATGTTTAGGAATCCCTGAAGATATTGAGATAGCCTATGCAGTATGGGAAAATGGCGATCTAGTAAAAAAAAAAACAGCCCAGGCAAGTGCTTTTCTGCGAGAGCTAAGTCTATGGTTCGTGAAGTGGATTACCCATGATTATATAAGATATATTCAAGAATCAGCAATACGTTAGGCGAAGGAGAACCAAGAAAAAGAATCTTGCATTTTTCACTTTGATTTCGCCGAAAATTGGACAGCCCATATTACCGAATGAGGTACAGTCGTATCACTGGCACGCAAAAAATCCTGAATTAGTGTTGCAAAAATGAACTGTTTGCTGTCGGTTCGGGAGGTAGCTTTTAAAGAACTCTTCCCCCTCCTATGCCACACTGTTCTAATTTGTGAAGTAGTATATCATGTTGAACAGTGCCGAAAGATTTTGTGACGTGAATGAAGACATCAATTACTATCATGTTTTCGTCTAGGTAAAAGTAGACCATACCTGAACGAAATAGCTCTATAATTGAAGTTGATCAATTGTTTCAAAAACCCTGTAGGGTATTTGTTTGTACAGACTTTTGATCGAGAAAATTCAGTAGCTGTTTTGAATGAACTTTTTCGAACACCATATTTATGGCACTTAATGTAGATATCGGCCGGTAGTTTTGGGAAGTCTCCATTTTTGTGAATTCGAACCACCATTGCGAATTTTATCAAATCCGGTAACTTGACTAGCGAAATGCGCGATTAAAAATTTTTGCTAAAGGAATACATAGAATGTCTCATGGCCTGAAGGGCAGATTTTTTGGCGATATCACGGCATCGGACTCCATCGAAATGATTTCAGCTCCCTTAAGTCAGTTTCTCTTTTTTTTTTCAATCACTGTACAAAACGAAACAAGGAAAACTTGAATATGTAAATTACTGTGGGACCGGCCCGTTGAACCCATTTTTCGTGTAGCACTTTTTTGCCGCATCTACAGTTTTCGCCGAACGGACATTCGGAAGAGCGTTGCCAAATGACATGATGTTCGCCGAAGGAATGCCCGATCGCGTGAGAACCTTCGCCTAAACAGACTTATGTGGAATAGAAGTGCATGAATAGGAAGTAGGCCTGTATGGAGCAAGTGTTTCGCTTTCGTTGGCTCTTGCTTATTCTGAATCATCATCAGGTCGCGTTTTGTTTGGATGCAGAACTCTATGGAAACGCCGTTGTATGAAAACATGCGAAGCAGGGCAGGTATAACACCGCTCGAGCACACACAAAAAATAGGGCAGTTTGAATGCATTTCTAGCTATATGCATAAATTTACATGAGATTTGAATATTCAATGAAGCTTTATTTTCTAAGCCATTGTGTGTCTGCACGTGCCTGTGGATGCATGTGCCGTCCGCGTTGTCGCTTCTCACGCTAAGCCGCAGCACCCGTGCCACATCGTCAAGCATTCAAGCAACTACAGCTTTAATGAAGTCAACACGAGTCATTTTATTACCCATGTCAAAGAGACGACAGCAATTGCGCCTCGAAACGTGATAGTGGCATATCTTCACTAAAACGTACTGACCGTGTTCGCATTTTCTAACAAGAGCTATTAGCAGAAGGAAACGTCGTCTCAGGAAATTGAGTATTTCTGTTATAAGCGGAGTTCGCTCGCCATAGTAGCTCACCTAACCAATGTTTCCAGCCGTTCATTCGCTGTTATCTTCAGAGAAGAAAAAAGAAATGTAGAAATAGCTGCAACTTTTACATTTAACTAAAATGAAGCGCCCGCGTTCAGAAACAAGAAATGTGCGAAGTAATCCACTGCTGCTTCAAGAAAACGGATGAAAGCCGTGAATGCAGTGTTGCTACACCTCCAACTCGTGAATCCGTCTTGTACAGTAAAGTCTCAAAGTAGTTGCCACAATTATCCCGCGTCAGTATAGTGGTGTGGAGCTGCTTTGAAACTCCATCTCGTCACTTGAAAAGGCGAGCGTGCATCAATCTTGCTTCGCACTTTTTGAAATAAAAATACTTTCTTCGTAACTTTTGCTTAGGCTAGAACAAGTCCAAGGAATAATTTCGATTTTGTGGCTTTGTGGTGCCGAAATCTCCATTTGATTCTGAGGCACGCCGATAAGCGGGGCACTCGACCAATTCCGACCTCCGGGATTTCTCAAATGTGCATCCTAATATGCACGCGGGAGCATCTTTTGCATTTTGCCTCGTTCGAAATGCAGCTACCATCTGATTAAACCCGCTATCTTCAGTTCGGCTGAGTGAAGGCTTCTAAGCGTCCCATGTGTATATATATATAGCACATGTCATCATGGTGGGCCTGTTTCTGTGGACCAAATTTAGTTCTTAAGGACTTGTAAACTTGCTTGACGAGAGTGTCTGAAAGCAACGCTAAGAAGTAGAACAAAAGAAATCGGGCTGGTAGTTTTTCGGTAACTCTGATTGCCATGATCGAACTGCGTCTTCAAAGTGGTGGGATATTTTCTGCGCGTTGTCCATTGCCTGCTTACGTGCTTACCCTACCCAACTGAGCGGGGAAATTGGGAACGCCGATAGGGTACTGGCAATTTCTGAAATCAGCATTGCCAGAATAATCACTTACAATTTGCGCCTTCGTGTGGTTAGTTGTGCTACATCTGCGTTATCATCCTCTATTTTCTTCACCACGGAAATCGGTACTGTTTAAATACTTCTAAATCTGGTATATTTAGTGGCGTAGTGTATGTTGTAGTATTCTGTTACTGATTGAGAAACTACACTTGGCTGGTGTCGGTATTAGGCTGCTCAGCTGGTGACCCGAAGGTTGCAGGTTCGATGCCGGCCGCGCCTTTCGGTGGAGGCCAGCACGCGTTACAGAGCACCAGATAATCTAGATAATCATAGCGTGGTTCTGGGACGTTAATATTACTTATTGATTGAAATGTTTTATTTGTTGCAGTACAAGCAATTGCGTTAGGTATCATTAATTCTCTGATCTTGAGTTCAAATTTATACAACCACGTGAGAACTACATGAAAACACATTGTAGACGTGGTTTGGTGCAAAGAGGAAAAAAAAAAACATGCTGTCACAGCCTGATTGCCTTCTTCACTAAAAAACAAACAAACAGAAGTTACAAAGTTATAAAAACAGGCATGTTGCCCATGACAGTAAATAATAAAATAACTGTGAGATATGTACAAAAACATTCATAAAAATGATTAAAAAGTACGAAGTTAGAAAGGGGACACCAAATGAAGCTCAAGATCGTAAAGTACAGCAAGATTGCCGCCCATCTCTACTCGAAAACCGATCTTTCTCTTTCCTCGAAGTCTTCTTTCCTTCAAAGGTATTTCATATAAATTGGGCTGATAGTTTGTGCTTGCAAGGTCCACTTCGTTTCGTGTTTTCTCCTTAACATAATATTTCGCAGTAACTGTAGCGCAGTTTTGAAAATGAACATCCAGTGTATTATGTTTGTGAAAATTGTCGCTTGAAAGAAGATGGAAATAAATCTGTAGTTAAAGCGAACTGCCATATCTAAACGGACGTTAGGCGCTCTCTCTTTCAATAGGATTACAGAATTGGTCCTTCAAGTTGCTGCTTGTTCAACCTCATCGATAGTCCTTTATGGTAGATGTATCTGTTGAACGTCTAGTTTGGAGACGACTAGATATTGATGATAGCGAGAGCTGGCGGTGATATTTTATTTCAAAAAGATAAATTTTTCATGCATTAGACAGTTTCAGCTGAGCTTCATTGATGCTCTGTGAGAACAGTAGCCACAGAAGCGTTTATTTCGACAGTTTCGACCAGAGCCTGGTCAAAACTGTCGACTGAAAAGTTAGGTTTCTGACCAGCTTAAAATGACACACCACGCTATGACGAGCCCCGCCAATTCCGACCAACAGGGGCCTGGCAACGCAGAATTTCGCCTTCGTTTGCCACGGCCTGGATTGAACCAGTGACCTTCGGGTGAGCACCGTATATACCACAGCGACAGACTCAGGTCACCTGTCATGATCACACATTTTCCCCCTTCGTTATTCAATAAAGTTTATGCTAGTAACGGCTGGTAACCCAGATGCGGCTTTGGGTTTCTTCCCACCTTGAGTGACCCTGAGCTTGCATGTGTGAAGCGCTGTGTCAGAAGTGAGCATTCATTAGGTTCGAATCTTTTTCGTGCCACTCGCCTGATCGCTCAGCATATGTTGAGGCACTGGATGGGATGCAGCTTGCGCTGGCTCATGCAGCGGCTCAGACACTCGGACTCGCCCCGCTTTGGTAGGTTGAGCGACGCGGGGTCGTCGGGGTTCCGCCGTTGGCCGCCGAACCCTCCTGCGGCCGCCACCTGGGCCAGCGCCGCGTCCGAGGCGTCCACAGACGAGGAGGCCGCCCTGGTCGCGCCCCTGGGCCACGAGTATGGCATCTTGTCAGGCAGCACCAGCGGGAAGAGCAGGTTGAACAGGCGGCCAACTTCTTCCACGGCCACCTCCGGGTTGTATTCAGACGACACGCCTGCTGCTGCGAGCAAACAAAAAAGCATGTCTTCATTTTCAGGCATGCTCTGCGGCTCGTTTAGGAATATTATATTCTGAAGGAAGGGCGCCACCTTAAGGGTGCGTTCACACTTGGCCTCTAAAAGAGCAAAACCGGCGAAACTCTTAGGAAACTGGCTCGTTTAGCCGCCCGAGCAGCCGGAAAACCATGCCGCGCAGCTGGCGCGCATGAACTGCTCCCAGACCGATTTCCGCGCCACGCGCAACCGGATCTGGTTTCCGCTTCACAGCCTTGGCTGCGCTAGATCAAACCACGTGACCTAACCAGCTGGCCGGAGATTCAACATGGCGTCGCAGGGGTCGGTGGTGCCTCGCATCGACTCACATCGAAAATTGCCCGTGCAGCACGAAGAAGATTGATGGCCTCAACGAGGACGCGTTCATCGAGAGCTCTGGAAGTAGATGGCGCAGCGGCAGCGAGTCGGCATGCCCCAACATGTGTCACTTTTGTGTACAGCTGGTTGAAACCACTCCGCCGCTGCCGGTGCGTTCGCATGTGTCAGTTATACTGGCCTAACTCCCGAAACCTCCGGAAACGATGTTTCGATAGGCGTGAGCTGTTTTTTTTTTTTCACTAATTTGCGTCAATAACTCTCATACGAACTTTGTTTCTCAGAAAGCAGGCAAAATCGAAATAATTGTCAAGGTAGCGACGGCAACGGCGTCGGGATGGGGTAGAGAGAATGTGAAGACGTGCGCGGTCGTGGTTTTCGTGCTTCTCTGGCATTCTCATTTTCTCTTAACTTCCCAAGTGTTACCGTGGCCTAAGACTGGTTCCTTGCTGCGGATTACGGCACCAGCAGATCCGTGAGCCACTCATTAAGACGATAGTCTTTCTTGGGGACCTTCGGCGCAAAAATGTTGGTCTGTCTGTCTGTCTGTCTGTCTGTCTGCCTGCCTGTCTGTCTGTCTGTCTGTCTGTCTGTCTGTCTGTCTGTCTGTCCGCCCTTAACTGTACTCTAAACGGCGCCAAAGTGGCCAAACGATACCCCAAACGGCCGACCCCATTCGCAGCGCCTACCAATAATGCTCAAGATTCAGCGTTCATACTTGTGCAATTTTCAATTAAAAAGCAATTATTGCGCATATCTGAGGCACCATAACAACACGTCAAAATTCTGTATGTGTGTCTCTTACTGGAAAAGGCATACTGAAGTAATTATAAGGACCATAGCGTTTATCACGTTGCGCTGACCAGACAACGCTTGCACGAAAAGGCAAGGGTTTCCAATGCTTTCCTAAGACGACACGGTGGTGGCACCTACCCGTCGCCTTGCGTTCTACACTTTGCAACACCCGAGACGGGCGCACAAGGCGCACGCACTTCGTTTTCCAAAATAACTGACAGATGGCGCTCATGTCTCACGTGTGACGTGACTTTATGCGCTCGTTCGCCTCCACTACATGCTCGAGGCACTCTAACGCAGCGCCTCCAGTATACCATCCACCAATTTTCTTGCGCAGAACTTCCGATAAACGTTTTGTTCACTCTCTTCGACGCAAGACTATCGTCTTTCGACAACATTTGCAGTGTAACATGCAGATACGGGGCCAATTTTTTATTTACATTTCGCCTACGTCTTCCTATGATATTTCGTAGGTGGACAATGGTCACAACATTGCACTATCAGAAATAGATTCAACCAATCTACTATAGTTATTTCGAAGGAAACAATGAAGCGCTAATTAGACAAAAGTGCCCAAAATTTATAAAAACGAACATCATGATCATACATCTCAAGTGTCAGAACGCTTTGCAATGATAAAGCACCCTTGGTGATTATCCCACGTTGCTTGTGTTTGAAACACACTAATATTTAAAAAAGTTCATGCTCTACAGGTGACGCGTAAACAAAAAAAAATTGCCCGCAGCTTCCCTCGGGGGAACACTGAGGAGGATGCGGAGCATATAATTGGTTAACGGGGTGTTAAAGTGCGACTTACTTGGGTCGATGGCTAAATTGGTTAACGTGGTTGTGAAATGGGGTGTTAAATTGCGACTTACTTGGGTCGATGGCTAAATTGGTTAACGTGGTTGTAGGAGGGGGTGTTAAATGAGTGAACACGTACACACGTATGCGAAAGGGCGGCGCTGGTCGAAGGGACGTCGATCATTGTGTTTGTGGATTCGTTGGAATTCATTTCACTGCGACCTTGGACGTCGACGCGCCGTACAAACCAACCGACGAGCGGCAACTGAGCGAGCGAGCGCCGACCTTGAGTATATATACAGCACGACGGCGCATGCACTGTCAGCTGTTGAATGTTCTCGAAGCGCGACGCCACATGCGCGTCCACTGGAGAATCAGGAGAATTGTAGATGTCGAACGCGGTGTGTAGAGGAGGAAGGGTGCACAGATGGTGGAGGAGTGAAGCGCGCGCGGTGTGTAGAGGAGGAAGGGATGCACAGATGGTGGAAGAGTGGGCGACGGCACGACGGCGCATGCGCGCGCGTCAGCTGTCGAATGTTTGAGAAGCGGTGTGGACGGCGCGGACGACGCGGACGGCGCACTACAAGGCGCGAGTATAAGATGCTCTGCATCTAAAAGTAAATGTGCTTCGCGCCGGCAGAAAGCGGCTGAAGACTCCACCGTTTGAAACATGGTGCTGTCGTCGAGTAAGTTGACGTCAACATTCGTACTCGTTCCTCCTCAGCAACAAGAAGCATCGTGCACACGCAATACAATGATAACGCATGAATCATCGTTTGCTTGAATCTGAGAAGGGAGAGTAGAAATACCGACCGACGCTATCAAACGGTGCAGGAAAGCTGTGCGTATCTTCGCCAAATTATACTGTTGGCGTCCTAGATTTCACGATAATGGCATTTGAAAGCGTAAATGTTGCATTCAAATGCGTCTTTGATTCACGAGTAAGACGTCACCTACAATAACATAAACACTTCAGCCCACCTACAATCCTAAGTTTATAATTCGATAAAACTTAAAAACTGTAAGTTGATCCGACGTTTCAGGACCGATTCAGCCCCTTCTTAAAAGGTGACTGTTCACTCTTCAGCCGGATCCGCAGCTAGCAATTTTTTTTGTGTTTTCACCCTCTCTTTGGTCCTTTTGCCGTTGTTGTTGTTGTTTGAGGGGGGGGGGGGGCAGTTGGCGCACAAAAACGTCTCAACAATAGGACGATTCTTGTCGCGAACGAAAGAAGACCAACTGCCGAAAGAAAGATTCCTTGGGCTGGTCTACGAAATTCAATGCACAGGCTGCCAAGCCACTTACATCGGTGAAACAAAAAACTTCCACGAAAGGATATGGCATGAAAAATTGAATTGCTGCACAAACTTGAAGGAAAACAAGGGAGACAGGAAAGAGCGCGGACTACCAACTGTTTATTGTCGTTTCTTGAAGCCAATATATACGCATGCTAGGCTGCGCTTCCAAGATGCGCACAAAACCAAAGATGCCGCAAACAAAGCCGGCCCAAAACAAATCAAATAAAGATTTGATTGCCACCACAATGACAAAAGTGATAAAATGGCAAAATACAAAAGTGATACCCACCACAATCTAAACTGCGCATTCCCAAGGTGTGCGCTCATCTTTCTTTAAAATTTATCTTTTATTATTTATTGCACCAAGCATCAACAAAGGCGCGAAAAAATTGAAAACGTACTCTAGAGACTTATGTTTAAAAAAACACTAAAAAATAGCGCTTAGCACCGAATAAAACAATAAAATAACAATTTAACATTCACTCCAAGCAGCCCCAAGTGAGCAACACGAAGAAGCAGTACGCCGAGAGAGTAAAAAACTATAATAACATAAAAATTTACAAAACATTACGTAGCATCACATGGGAAATAAAACAAGAACACTAACGAACAAAACAAAAGAAGAGAAATGGAAGAGAACACAACGCAAGACGTTAGCCACAACATTACACATGACCATGTAGGAAGACCATTTCCCGGTCCGAAAGTGAAATTGAAGGCATGCTTATGCACTTGTCATTATATTGCCTGATAAAGTACGCTTGGATAATCTCCCTTTCGGTGTTTTGACGTGCCTTAGCCATGACTGACGCATTCTCAAACCGGGGGGTGACCCCGCATGTCCTACAATGGAAATCTAAATGACCACCATTTTTTCCTTTTACGGCAAGACTGTGCTCACGCAAGCGTTCGTAGAGGCAACGCCCCGTCTGCCCTATGTACACCCTCCCACACGACAAAGGGATCAGATATACAACAGCAAATACACACCTAATGAACACGTTCGCATGCTTTTTTGTGCATTTTGCCTTCTTCTGTTTAGTCATTAACGAACAGATCTGACGTAACTTTGTAGGCGCTGAAAACAGTACATCCACACCGTATCTATTAGCCACCTTTTTTACATTGTGGAAAACATTATGTAAGTAAGGCATAACATAAATAGGCCTCCTCTCCCTTCCTTCGACGCTTGGACCCCCGCCCTTGTATTTTTTAAGAAGGTATTCGCAAGCGCCATCTAAAAACTGCGCCGGGTATCCAGCTGCGCCTAGACGAGCTACCTGATTCTCGAAGCTTTCAAACATCAGATGAGGGCAAGACTTGTCGAGGGCTGCCGCACAAGCTGACAACACAATGCCCCTCTTAATCAACTTTGAGTGCGCGCTATCAAAAGGCAACAAGCCTTTCTTCGATCGCGGATTGTATTTGAAGCAGATGTGCTCCTTGGCAAACCTCAGCCGTAGGTTCAGAAACTGGATCTTATTTTCGACCGGCATTTCGTGCGTGAACTTCAGGCCACTGGAGTGTCTGTTGAAAATCTTAAGGAAACCTTTCACAACACCTTGTACCCATTCACATGGGACCTTCCCAAGCACGATAAGGTAGTCGTCCACATACCTGAAGGTGCGAACGACATCCAAATGGGACATCTCATCCTTCAGGCGTTGGTCGAAGGCTGCCAAGAATATGTCACTGAGAACAGGCACGACTGCAGAACCAATACAAATTCCAGCTTTTTGGACGTAGGTAGCCTCCTGGTGGCTGATTGCAGTGGACTCAAGGTAGAATTTCAAAAGTTCCAAAAAGTTATTCACGAAGATACCATGCTTGTTTTGGAAATTAACTTCACCGAATTCTTCGATTGCACTCCTGACAGCATCAAAAAGCGCGCCATGTGGAATTGAGTAAAAAAGTTCTTCCACATCAACAATAAACAGTTGGTAGTTTGCGCTCTTTCCTGTCTCCCTTGTTTTCTTTCAAGTTTGTGCAGTAATTCAATTATTCAAGTATGAACCAACTAGTCTGCAAAAAAGTATTGCTTCAGGATATGGCATCATCGAAACGACGAGCGTACCCTCAACGCTGCGCGAAACGCTCTCGCAGAACACGGCGAAAAGATGGACCATTGCATCAATTTTTAAGGCGTCCGGCTCATCGACGCGGAGGATAGCCTCACAAAAAGAGAGTTCTTAAAGTCCTGGCATATCCAAGCGAAATCTCAAAATGTTCACCTCTCAACTGCATCCTTACCTTTCGTATTCGCAACTTGCAGCTACGACAACAGGCGAAAGCCGTGATGTGATAGAACGAAAACTTTTCTGACGGCAGCGTGCCAGCCGTGGTTCGTCATCGTTCTGCCGCACAACTTGTTGCGCATGCGAGAACTGAAGTATGATAAATTTTGTTGGTGCGGGGTTGTGGAACCTTTCAGCTTAAATTATGGGCATATAATATAAGAGCAATCGTGTGTGCTGCGGGTTATAGTACTCAAGCCACACCGTGAAAGGCATCATAAATAAGCGTGCTTGGTTTTCTTTGCAGCTGTCGACGGAAAAAGTCATGGCTATCAAACTGTACATTTTGAAACTTGTCACAATAACAATGTAGTACCAGCGTGCACTTGAGGTCGGCTGATTCTGGGGACGCAACAGAATTGCTTAGATTAAAAAAAAAAACACGATATCATGAGTGATGAGACGCTGTAGTAAGCATTACGGGTTCATATCGACCACTTCGGGTTCTTTAAAGTACTCTTAAATTTTAGGACATGGTTTTTTTTTTCATTTAGATTTATCTAAATTTTACCGCCGTGGCCGGCAATCCAGCCCGTGCCACCGAACTCACCAGCACTGCACCTAGCGTGCTATGGTGGGTAATATTGAGACAACAGGCTTGTGCCTTCTTTTAGGGGCGAAGCTCCTTATAGCGGCACCCGTTCGACCCTCGTAGCCGCTGTAGTGTGTAACGAGTATAACATTTTGACCTCCAAAGTGGTGTCGATGACACATTTCTTCTGTGCGTTGTTGAACAATAAAAGATAGTGCTCAACGTACATGCCAATGGCTGCTAAGGGGGAATGAGAGACAGGAGCATTCGGCTTTTAGTTAACGCGCACGCTGCGATCCCCATTAGCAGCCATTGGCATGTACCTTGAGCACTATCTGACAAGAAAGGGTTGCTACGTTATACTCGCTGGGTGTAACCTCCTTAGTTTTAGAAAGGTTTAGCGAGCGTTGAGCCGCAGCGCCATGAATACAATATGAAACTAGTATATACCATGAACTCGAGGTGGTTAAAGGTAGGAAGTAGATACGAAGCGCAAGCCTAAGAAAGTAAAAGCCGAATTCTCCTGTCTCTCATTTCCCATTAGCAGCCATTCGCATGTACATTGAGCACTATCTGACAGGAAAAGGTTTCTACGTTATACTCGCTGGACGTAACCTCCTTGGTTTTAGAAATGTTTAGCGAGCGTTGGGCCACAGTGCCATGAATACAGTGAACTAGTATATGCCATGAACTCGAGGTGGTTAAAGGTGGGAAGTAGACCCGAAGCGCAAGCCGTAAGAAAGTGTACGTGCGCCTCTCGTTTAGTCCTTGGAATGTCCGTTGGATAGCGGTGCATCCATATGGGGAATATATGATGAAAAGATGCGAGATGGTGGTACTTGGAGTGTTAAATAGATGGCCGAACGGACACACAAACAGATGCATGAATGGACGCATGAACGGACGCAGGGCCGGATGCATGGACGAACGCAGGGATGGGCGCATGAACAGACGCACGCACGGACGGACGGGCGGATGGACCCATGGACGGTCACACATACGGACGGAAGCAAGAACGAATGGACGGTCGAATGCTTCGCCCCACTCCCCATCATTCACTCAGTGGATATGCTGCCATTTTTTTTAGGGTTGAAGCTCCTTAAGCTCTGGGCTGAGCGTCCCGTCGTAATCGTATGTAGCCACCTCTCGTTAGTTCTTGAACCGGCCGTAGAGGGCGGTCTTGTATACAAACGACGAAATGTATATACGCAGAAAAGTGCGAACGGTACGATTCTAGAGAACGCTACTTGTAGTTTGATGAATAATGAAAATGACAGCATATCCATGGTGTAAATGTTGATGAGTAGGGCGAAGCGTCTGTCAGTCCATCCGTGCTTTCGCCTGTCCGTTCATTCTTGCTTCCGTCCATCAGTGCGTTCATTGTGTACTTCCACCCCTGCGTCGGTCCGTCCTCTCATGCGTCGGTCCGTCCTCTCGTGCGTCCGTCCGTCGTCTCGTGCGTCCATCCGTACGTTCGTTCAATCGTCCGCCCGTGCTCCTGTTTGTCCATTCGTGCATCCTCTCATGCGTCAACCTGTCCGGCCATCCACTCGTGCATCCGTCCGTCCGTTCTTGCGTTCGTTCATGCATCCATCCGTCCGTCTGTGCGTTTGTCCATGCGTCCATCCGTGCTTCCATTCATCCGTCCATGCTTCCGTCCACTAGTCTGTCCATCCGCCCCTCCGCTTCGCCCCATTCGTCACCATTCACATGTTGGATATGCTGTCATTTTTAGGGGGAGGGAAGTTACGATAGTTTCCTAAAAAGAACAATGCTTTCGCGAGTGAAGAACAACACCCAACAGCTCACCGCAACTTGCGCAACATGTTACCCAGACGCCGCCACCGTCCGCGATTGAGTGCACGCCTGTCGAGGGAGCTCAAATTTCAGCAATGTGATTGATATTTCTAGTCTCATGCCTATGCCGAGATAAGCAAGCAGTTTTCTTCACACACATCGATCTGAAGATCGAAACAAAGTAAGCTGGTTGGGCGAGATGGCCTGCAGTGTCGCATGTTTACCTGCGAAATGCCCAAGCATTGTCGTTCCCGATATCACTCGTAGCTTGTAAGCCGGCACTGTATTGAATAAGCGACTTACTGGAGCACCAGTGCATTATTGCGATAGCAAGTACATGGACGCTCTCAGCTGGATTGACGTCGGCGTCACTCAGCGCATAAATAAATAAATATATATATATATATATATATATATATATATATATATATATATATATATATATATATATATATATATATATATATATATATATATATATATATATATATATATATATATATATTGCCGCACCCGAAACAAAGAACGAAGACGATGTGCGCGCCAACAGCCTCGTGAAAAGGAGGACTGAAGAAGACGACGTACTTTCGTTTTTGGCTCGCCGGCTCTTGGCTCCTGCATAAAAACACACGCCGTCTGTTCTCGGACTCAACGTCTCGGTGCACTGCTTACGTTGAACCGCGACACTGGTGGAGGCGCTGGGTTGCAAGCCTGCTGATGCTCAACACCCCATCTGGGAGCCGTTCATGAAGTCCCGACACGCAGCCATCTGTTACGACACCAGTGCACCGCTTCAGTCGCCGGTTGCTAGGCCTATCTCCAGAGCTGACCTCCTGCGACGAACATTCTACCAGGCAATACGTACCTCTACCAATGGCCTCCGCTAGCCAGCCACAGTTGGTTCAAGGGATACAAGGCAGCCCCGTTTCCAATCCAGCCCAGGTAACACTTCTTCAGCCACTTGTGCCTGATCGCTTCAGTGGTGCCCCACACGAAGATGTTGAAGATTGGCTTGAACATTACGAACGCGTTGCCGACGTCAACCAGTGGAATGCTCAACAGAAGCTCGCCCGCACGTATTTCACTCTCGATGACGGCGCTCACACGTGGCTTGAAAATCGAGAAGGCCGTATATCCACATGGGATGACTTTCGTCAGCAGCTGATTGACACCTTTGCTAGCGTCGATCGTCGAGAGCGGGCTCAGCAGCTGCTCGAGTTAAGGCTTCAAAAACCTAACGAAACTGTGGCAATGTTTGCTGAAGACGTGACGCGCCTCTGTCGTCGGGCTGATCCCAACACGTCCGAGGAGAAGAAGTTGCGCTACCTTATGCGTGGCGTGAAAGAACAACTGTTCGCTGGACTTGTGCGCAATGCCCCAACTACCGTGGCCGATTTTATAAGAGAAGCCACTGCCATTGAGCGTGCTCTGCACCAAAGATCGAGGCAATATGATCGCTCGTCCACTAACACCCCAATCAACGCCGCTTCAGTGACTCTGGACAATCAGGGCTCCCTACGTGACCTTATCAGAGATATTGTCCGCGAAGAAATGCAGAAGCTTTGGACTCCTCCAGTAGATACACCAGTGACCGCCGTTGCCGCGGTCGTTCATGACGAACTTAGGCACGCTTTTTCAGCAGCTGATCTCGATCGCGATCAGCGTCAACTGAGTTACGCCGACGCTGTCCGCCGACCACCACCCGTCCCGCCCATTACATCATACTACCAGCCACCTACAGCCGCACCTTCGTCGCAACCATTGCAGGAGGCTTTCAGACGTCAGCCCATGTCTCCGATGTCTCCATGCCACCAGCCACCACTTGCCGCGCCTTACTCACCACCACGAGAGGACATAAGACGCCCACAATTTCGCAGAACGGACGCTTGGCGGACCGTCGATCGGCGCCCTCTCTGCTTCAACTGTGGTGGTGCCGGTCATATAGCTCGCTATTGTTGGTACCGCGACACACCGCTTCGCCCGTCTCGGCCAGGGTACGACGGTCGCCGTGCCAATGACGACTACATTGTTCGCCATGACGACCCTGGTTTTCGAGGACCTTCAACAACGTGGTCTCCCTATCACGAGTCGCCTCCTCATCGCCAGCCCAATTCCGCCCACAGGTCACGCTCTCCATCCCCTGCTCAGACAACATCACCGAATCGACGTACTTTTGCTGACCTTCAGGGAACAAGGTCGCCCAGCCCTTACCGGGGAAACTAAAGGCGGCAACCTCTCGGGGTAAGGTCGCAGCCCGACCACAAGACGATAAAAAGTCCCCAGTACTGCCGCGACAGAACGACTTGACGCCGACGAATGTTAACAACGACGAAATAGTGAGCGCCGACCTCCATGTAATTATTGACGGAGAGCAAGTGACGGCCTTAGTCGATACGGGTGCTGATTTTTCCATAATAAGTCGCAAGCTGGCTGATCATCTTAGAAAAGTAAGAACGCCATGGACAGGACCACATATAAGAACAGCGGGTGGTCAATTGCTGCTCCCTACTGAAAGATGCACAGCAAGAATCAGCATAGGGGACTCTTCTTTCGTCGCGACTTTCATTGTTCTCCAAGAGTGCTGCAAAGATTTAATTATAGGAATGAACTTTCTCAGGGAGCATGGCGCAATAATCAACATCCCGGACCGCGTGGTTTCATTTTACGAGAGTGCTCGTGTGACTGATCCTACATTACCAGAGCACAAATCCTTTCGTCTCAAAGACCACAATGTAGTCGTGCCGCCTCGATCATGTATCCTCGTTTCAGTAGCATGTGACGTACCGTTCGACGGTGAAGGAGTCGCCGACCAAATAACCTCGCTGCTTTTCACTCACGGGATTTCCGTAGCACGAGGAATAGTCAATGTCACCGACGGCAGAATGAACTTGCTGCTGACCAATTTCACCTCCGAGCGACGGCACCTTCCAAAAGGCACAACGTTGGCACATTTCGGCGAGATCGCAGATGTTCATGACTGCTTTTCAGCACTCGAAGCAACACCTGCACAAGACCCACGTGACCTAGCACCTAACCTTGACGTCAGCCCTGCTTTAACTCAGCAACAGCGGGAACGCCTGCTTGTGCTGCTAGACGAGTTCCACGACTGTTTTGCGTCGACCTCGAAAGTTGGCCGGACGTCCTTGACTAAGCACCGAATCATCACAGAGGACACGGCTAGACCAATTCATCAAAATCCGTACCGTGTGGCTTCAAAAGAGCGAGAAGCGATAGAACAGCAGGTAACAAAAATGCTTGAAGACGACGTCATTCAACCGCCGAAAAGCCCCTGGGCATCACCTGTTGTTCTAGTGAAAAAGAAGGACGGCAGCCTGCGTTTCTGTGTGGACTATCGAAAGCTAAATCAGGTTACAAAAAAGGACGTGTACCCGCTTCCCCGCATAGATGATTCGATTGACAGGCTTCGGAACGCACGTTACTTCTCTTCCATGGACTTAAAGAGCGGATATTGGCAAATTGAAGTAGACGCCAGGGATCGTGAAAAAACCGCATTCGTGACGCCAGACGGACTCTACGAATTTAAGTTTTTACCATTTGGCTTGTGCTCCGCTCCTGCTACTTTCCAGCGTCTCATGGATACCGTTCTCTCTGGCCTTAAATGGAGAACCTGCCTAGTATACCTTGACGACGTCATTGTGTTTTCTACAACGTTTGACGAACACCTTGAACGATTGCAAATGGTCTTGCAGGCCATACGGGCCGCAGGCCTGACGCTCAAGCCGGAAAAATGTCACTTCTGCTTTGAGGAACTGCAGTTTCTCGGCCATGTCGTCAGTTATGTAGGAGTTCGTCCAGACCCCGAAAAAGTTGCCGCCGTCGCACAGTTTCCAACACCGTCAGATAAAAAGGCAGTGAGGCGTTTTCTGGGTCTCTGTGCATATTATCGGCGATTTATTCCAGATTTTGCACGCATTGCGTCACCTTTAACTTGTCTCACGAGGGATGACGTTGCATTTGTTTGGGGCGACGAACAGGAAGATGCTTTCAATGACTTGAGGCAACGTCTACAGACGACCCCCGTACTTGCCCATTTTGATGACACAGCCCCTACAGTGCTCCATACTGACGCCAGCAATGTTGGCCTCGGAGCTGTGCTTGTACAGCACCAGGATGACGAGGAAAGAGTGATTGCTTACGCAAGCAGAACTCTGTCACGCACAGAAGCAAATTACTCGACCACTGAAAAGGAATGCCTGGCCGTGGTGTGGGCAGTTATGAAATTTCGCCCATACCTGTACGGATGCCCATTCAAGGTTATCAGTGACCACCATTCGTTGTGTTGGTTAACAAGTCTGAAAGATCCTTCCGGGCGATTGGCACGCTGGAGCCTTAGACTACAGGAGTTTGATATAACGATGGTGTATAAGTCGGGAAAACGACACACGGACGCCGACTGCCTATCTCGATCACACATTAGGTCGGCTGCTGCTTTTGATGAAGAAACAACATTCCTCGGAATCCTCGACACGTCAACCATCGCAGATCACCAGCATGACGATCCTGAGCTACTTGGCTTGATTAATTATTTAGAAGGACGAAGCCAGAATGCACCCAAAGCCTTTACAAGAGGACTATCGTCGTTCTGTCTGCGAAACAATGTCGTTTACAAAATGAACTTCTCGTCAGACGGGTCCACCTACCTGCTTGTCGTCCCTACCACTCTTCGATCTGAGGTGTTGCAAGCGTGCCACAACGAGGTAACATCTGGACATTTAGGCTACACACGCACACTGAGCAGAGTTCGAGGGAGATATTACTGGTCTAGACTCACCGCTACCGTGAAGCATCATGTTCGGACCTGCCTCGATTGCCAGCGGCGCAAGTCACCTCCAACGAAACGAGCCGGTTTGCTACACCCTGTCCAGATCCCGACAACGCCGTTTGACCAGATCGGAATGGACCTTTTGGGCCCACTTCCCACCTCTAGTGTTGGTAACCGTTGGGTTATAGTGGCGACCGACTACCTTACTCGCTACGCCGAGACAAAAGCCATCCAGAGAGGCACAGCAGAGGAGGAAGCCCGGTTCTTCATAGAGAACATTGTGCTGAGACACGGTGCGCCATCGATCGTTATAACAGATCGCGGAACCGCATTCACGGCCGCGCTTTTAGATCATGTGTTGGTGCTCAGCGGTACTATTCATCGCAAGTCGACAGCTTACCATCCACAAACCAACGGGTTGACCGAGCGACTTAACAAAACTCTAGAAGACATGCTTTCAATGTATGTGGACTTCGAACACAAAAACTGGGACGAGATTCTCCCTTACATAACGTTCGCATACAATACTGCGAAACAAGAAACCACACGGATGACCCCATTCAGCCTTGTTTACGGACGAGAAGTAAGAACGATGTTAGACGCGATGCTGCCACACGAATGCGATGACAACGAAACGACTGCTGACGCGTTTACTCAACGCGCAGAGGAAGCCAGACAGCTCGCACGTCTGCGAATATACAAACAGCAAGAGTACGACGCAGGCCGCTATAACCAACGTCATACACCTGTAACGTACGAAACCGGGGACAGGGTATGGGTGTGGACACCTGTACGAAGACGGGGACTATCCGAAAAATTGCTCAGAAGGTACTTCGGACCTTACCGAGTGCTGCGACGACTAAGTGACGTTACCTATGAAGTCGTCCCGGATAGCCCAAACTGTTCAAGGCGTCGCCAGCACCGACCTGAGCTTGTGCACGTAGTGCGCATTAAGCCATACGTCAGCGAGTGACTCTGCGAGGCACCGTCGCTTCTACAAAGTGACTTCTTGCGCAAATTACTGTCTCAGCTATAGCATCGGGGCGATGCTCTTTTAAGGGGAGGCAAATGTTGCGCCCGAAACAAAGAACGAAGACGATGTGCGCACCAACAGCCTCGTGAAAAGGAGGACTGAAGAAGACGACGTACTTTCGTTTTTGGCTCACCTGCTCTTGGCTCCTGCATAAAAACACACGCCGTCTGTTCTCGGACTCAACGTCTCGGTGCACTGCTTACGTTGAACCGCGACAATATTATACAATATAATAATGCCCAGTTGGGCGCTGTAGGTATCTCAATAAATAAGTAAATAAACGCAAGAAAGCAAAAAATCCAGAAAAAGACTCCGGAGCGCGGCGTTGAACGTGGGACCTCGGCGTCGTGTATGCTAGGCGTTAACAACTGAGCCACCGAGGAGCATGTACTTCAACGTACAAATGGCAAGCTATTTATATCTACCACTTACCTTTGCTGAGAGGACTCGGGGTAATTATCGTGTTTTCAGCATTGCCAGCAAGATGGCGCAATGAGCGCGCGTCGCCACATCGAGTGGCAGCATCCGCTTTAATTTCCCACGGGTATTTTGCCCCGCTTTGAGGAGGGGGGCGACTCTCCCTCGCGTGCCCTTATCTCGCGGGGAGGATCTTACGTCTTGGCTTGCATCGGGCTTTACCTGGAACGATTCTGTTGTAGTTACCAGGCGCACAAAGGTCACTGCGATCATTGCAGTCTTCATTTACAAGAAGCGCGCGCGTGCTTTTCAGACACAGCAAAGTAACAACTGACGCTGTGTTCCAATACTCACCGTAGAGGGCTAAATAGACAGCTAAATGGACGGCGGCCATCTTAAGTCTCATTCCAATTCTCACGTAGCCGGCAAAATAGACAGCTCCGAGAAGACCACATCGTAGACAAATACGATGCAGGCTACTTTGCTGTCTAAACAAGATGGCGGCTCAGCGAATCACTAAGATATATCAAATCTCGCCAGAATAATCATCTGCACACAAAAAGACGCTTTCCCGGACGCTCAATGTCAGTAACGTTTATTTATTTTTTATTTCAACACGATATAGGCCAAAGACTACAGCTGCTACGTTTATTTACTTTATCCTTTTTTTTCTCGACGCGAGGTGGCGCATTGTTGCGTTAAACCCGTCTAAACGTGTTCCTTGTCGCGGATAGCATGGGCTCGGTGCTGTATTCTAAGCGGTCTTCGTAGACTGTCTATGTGCAGTCTAAGAATTGGAACACAGCCTGAGACGCCTATGCGCGTAAATTTGTACCGCGTGAGTGCGTTTTATGCGTAATTTGTGCGTGAGAAACGTGGGGCACATTTGGGTCTGCTTTCCATTCTGTGCGTAACCTCCCAATGTGTTGCTATCGCATTCATTGCTTCGCTTTCACGACAAAGCTTTGGCTTTTTTGATTAGGCATTAGTTAGTGTAATAAACGAATTGTAACCCATCTTTGTTGGCATGAAACCAGTAAATGAAACCGGGAAATGAAACCGGCATTCTCGGTCAAGATGATCGTAGTGGTAAAGAAATGGCCGGTAGCACAAGCGGCTATGCGTCACCTTTCTCCCGTGCTGGTTACCGTTGTCGATATACGACCGCGCGATTGCCGGACCGAGTGGATGATAAAAGTCGGCCGAGTTTGACGCACGCTATAGATGTCCAATCTGGCTCCGCAGTGTGACGGAACCTCAAGAAACCGGCTGCTACACGAGCGTGTCGGACGTCGAATACGATGGAAGATCATGTCGTGTGTCCCATACTTTACGCACCCTAGCTTGAGCTCCTTTCTTCATGAGAATTTCAATGCCATGGAAAATTATCCTAGCCGAAAGCGGCGGCAATCGCGCAGTGACAACCTTTGTGACGAAGGCTCCGGGCAGGCAAGGCATCGCCACATCGACAGCCAATTTGATTTTGTTGTAGCCCTCCCTAGAGTCTCTAAAAGATGCGAATATGTGGGCGGTGTACAGAACCGGCGGGGAAAAAAAACACCGCAACAACAACAATGGCGAAAGACAGACGATGGAGAGAGTGACACCACCAAGAAAAATGGCTAGTTGTGGAGCCGGCCGGACGGTCACCCCTGATGAAGAAACCGCATCAATTCTGAAACGTCAGGTCAGTTTCCATTTATTTAAAGTGTATCTAATTAGAAACTTTGGACGATAAGTTGGCTGGGGAGTTGCTGTTATTATATAGTATGAAAGTTCACCCAACCAGACAGATATCTTTCGAAGATACTCACCTTTCAATCGAGGCCACCTACGCTAGCCTTAAATAAAGCTTAGGGCCATATCTTGGTGAACCAACCGAAATTTGCTTGTCTTAGGTTTGGAAGAAGCGTGGGACAAAAAAAAAATCAGAAGAGGACTAAAAGAATCAGAAGAGGACAAGCGCCACTTTCATGTCAAGCTTTTTTTTTTCTATTTTTGCACCGTGCTCCTCAGTAATGCTTTAGTAGTTGAAGGGAAGCCGGGCGTTCCGGTGAATATCGCCTTATATTGCGCGCAGCGCAGTATACGCAATGTAAACTTTCATGAAAGGGAACACGCAACTTGCGCTCTTCGCGGCTGCTTTGAGCACCACCAAGAGACAGATAAAAGACCGATTTTCGCGTCAGCAAACGAAACAAGTCACGACCGTTGGACAAGCGCTGCTAAAGTCTTCTCATACTCTCGTCTCGCAACGGCGCCAAAAGCGGACGCGCTTCTTTCGGCTGATGGTCAGGCAGCTGCCGTAGAGTACAGGCCACGCGACCACGTGTTCCATTTCATAAAATATGATACATTCCTTTGTCACTGTGAGACATGTCCGTGTTTCAAATTTCAATATACCTGCGCCCACGCAAGAAGATTGAAGTGTTTGTTAGCGTTGAGTTGAAAGAGAATCGAGGCCCCAACATACTTCTATTTGAAGAATTCGTGGTGTTTTGAAGCCGTCTGGAAGAAACTGGTTCGGCTTTATAACGTCGGGGAATCCCGAAATTACATTTGCTAGTAGTTTTCATTCCCTCCAAAGGCTGTTGTCCACGACTGCGCAGATATCTGCCGAATGCTTCCCTCTGTAAGCGTTGCATTTACGCATCTTCATCTTTAGTTTGAACGAATACCATTTTTCTTTCCACCTAGCACAAGCAGACATGCCAGGCATTTAAACGCGGAGTGTTCTTATTTGACTTATTCGCAGAAGGTATTTCGGCGCACAGATTATCGGAAAAACTGGGACAATATTCTCTTGGCAAGAAACTTCCTGCACCACTGCGTAGTAGATGGTAACTGCGTTTGAATATTCTCACCGTTCCAAAATATCCGTCACGCCGCCGGTCCCCTCTTCATCCTTCCGGTTTTTTCCTCCCTATAACGCTAAATCCTCCGTAAACAGCATGCCACTTTTTTTCGGGTTGTCTGGTTCGGTACGCCTGCTCTTTTCGAGAAACGCAGCGTATGTCGACAACAGGTGGTTTCGTAACCAAGTGTCGCGTCCTATTTCCATGCACTAACAAATAAAGCGAACGATGGCAACCAGTAATACATATTCGAAAAAAAAAACGTCATTCAGAAAGGGAACTTGTCTCGCTGAAGCAAATATTTTTAACTTGATTGCATCAGTGTGGCGCAGAAGAAATATCTCAGTTGCCCGATTATCTTTTTTTTTGTTTGTCTTAGCACACGTTGGCCTCACAGCGAGCGGGACTGACAAGGTTTGGCGTGTCTGCTTTTAGTTTCTGCAAACTGATGGTTTTTTTTTTGTTCTGCTTATAGCGTGCGGCAGCACAGGAACTGTATTATCACTTAACTCGGTTAGCTTCAGTTGCATACTCCGTTACTAAAGATATCTTCCCGTGCAGAATTTCTGCCTAAATAAATAACTACGAAATAAGTTTTCTAGGAGAAATGTGTCACACGTTTCAGAACTTTTTCGAGTGATGCGGGTTTGAGTGACGTATTTTGCTGGTGGCATTGCAGTACGCGAAAAAGTTGGGCTTTGCACGCATAGAGAAATGCGGCTCTGTGTGTTTGCACAGTATATTTCACATGTGTATTGGGAAGCGCTGTTTCGCAATTACTAATGTTCTCTCGACCGTGGGCTTGTCGGTGATCAGCCGGACCTATATAATGTAGATATCTGATACGTTGTGTGATAGTGCGTATGGTACTTGGCTGCTGACCCGCAGGTCACTGGATGTAATCCCGGCTGTGGCGGCTGCATTTCCGATGTAGGTGGAAATGTTGTAGGCCCATGTGCTCAGATTTGGGTGCACGTTAAAGAACCCTAGGGGGGTCAAAATTTCCCGAGCCCTCCACTAGGGCGTCTCTCATAATCACAGGGTGGTTTTGGGACGTTTAATTAAACCCCACAAATCAATCAAAATCAATCATGTTTTCACCTTTATTATTATTATTATTATTATTATTATTATTATTATTATTTGATTTGCATACACAGACACACAAGGACACATAGGGAAGAGGGAGAGAGCAAGCTGGCAACTGTCACCTGGAGAGGCACAACGCCTGCTCACTCTTTCTGGAGGAGGGAAGAAACAGAGAAAACGAAGATTATAGAGGGGGAAAAGAGGAAAGAAGATGAGGAAGGGGAAAAATGACGAAGACTTCGACGAGTATGAGTAAAAAAGACAGAAATAAAAAAAATAAAAAAGACCGTATATAAATGGGTGGCCAGGTCCGTTAGGTTCATAAATATAAGGAGAGCTCGGTGGGCCTGGTCGCGTCGGTAAGCACTACCTGTGCGCCTCAGTGTTTCACGCATAGTCGTCATTGTAGCTCGTAGCGGCAGAAGTTTTTCACTGGTTAAGTCCCATTCCTGGCATGTAGGAAGGAATGAGCTATATACAGGGATTATTACGAAATGTGATCAAGAGAATCGGGCTAGGAAGTGCTCTTGCCGCCGTTTTCCCGGTAGGTGAAGTTCTTCAGTGTTTTGTACCATCCGCAGCTTCTGCTTAATCTTCTAATATTGATGGAGTCGGAAATGTTGTATGCCCGTGTGCTCAGATTTGGGTGCACGTTAAAGAACCCCAGGTGGTCGAAATTTCCGGAGCCCTCCACTACGGCGTCTCTCATAATCATATGGTGATTTTGGGACGTCAAACTCCACATATCAATAAATCAATCAATCTTCTAATTTTGTGCTTACTCAGCTTGTTTTAGGCCGTTTGTGTTTTCAGTGCGCCTTCAGATCGTCTCGGCCTCTCTTGTCTTGTCCACCGTGTTACTTGGCATTGTTTGCGCCTATGTGTATGTGCAAGATTAATCATGACAGCTCCACCAACACACTAAAGAGGGCCAGCAAGAGATGTTGCAATTAGCATGGCACGACCACTCTTTTCCTAAGCGACAACGAAATCCACTGAGTCATCGAAAAGGCAACTTCTTCAGCGATGAAAGACTCAGCCTATATTTATACCAAAATTTTCGTAAGGAAACACTCCAGCCAATGATGATGCGGAACAAATCATGAACGGACCTGCAAGTGGAATGTGACAAAAAGCACTTAAGAATTAGAAGTTTTGTAACTTCGGCCATTGAGCGGTTGAATACTGTCATGCTCGACAAAACAATCAGAAAGGTGCACCTGGTTGGTTCCTGTTGATGTCCTTGTGTGAAGTGAGCCGTGAAAAGAAAACAAAAAAAAAATTGAGTGTGAACGACTTACGCCCAGTTCAATTTCCGCCTTAGTTGCACGGTAGTTTTGCGCACAGTCGAAGAATGCTGGGAAGGTTTCTCCGGACGCTGTTGTGAAAGTGGTGAGAGGCACTACTCCCGATTGTTTTGGCGGAAATTGACGGGGGTTTGTTTTGGGGCACCTCTGCTGCTACACCTTGCCTTTCAACGCAATCACGAAAACGCGAGACGAGCTCGGTTTCATCACGCGTAACGAATCAATTCCTTCAGTGTTTACCTTTGCGTATTTTGCGAAAAACAACGTAGACATATCTACAGCGTCAATATATTGGAGGTTAGCTAGTACCCTGGTTTCTGTAAAACCGGTCGCAGAATAAATACTTCGCATTTTAGTGCGAGAGCGTTAAGATCTTGTTTCGCAGAAATTATGGCGTTGGTGACGGTGTCGTTTGTTGTAGTAAAAACGCCAGGCGTGTGCGGAAGGCGCAGCGCATGGCACAGCGAAAGCGAGAAGGGTGGCCTTTCAGAGCTATTTCTAAACACTCTTTGGGTAACTGCTACAAGCGTGTTTGGTGGTACCCACCACACCATAAATAATCATACCTTTTGTGTAGTAGGTCAGAATTCACTATGCTATCCTTTGTCATTTTGCGGAGAAGCGTGGTATTCGCTACACGCTTCATAGAAATTTTGTGCGATTTTTTATGCAGTGGCTAACGGCGATAGAGAATTATGCCTGAAGTGAGTATAGGACACAGTTAATAGGTTATTAAGGACAAGTTTACGAATGGGTTGGAGCGTAAGACGACCCACTCCTTACGCAATTTGCATTTTTTTTGACGCCTGGTTGTCTAAACGCTGTATTACTCCTATTGACGCTATTCTTTTACCGACATGAAGCCTGCTCAACACCATTTTGCTCCGCCGCAGTGGTCTAGTGGCTGAGGTACTCTGCTGCTGACCCGCAGGTCGCGGGTTCGTATCCCGGCTGTGGCGGCTGCATTTCCGATGGAGGCGGAAATGTTGTAGGCCCGTGTGCTCATATTTGGGTGGACGTTAAAGAACCCCAGGTGGTCAAAATTTTCGGAGCCCTCCACTAAGGCGTCTCTCATAATCATATGGTGGTTTTGGGACGTTAAACCCAACAAATCAATCAGTCAAGATCAGTTTAGAAATGATCTACAAGCACCAGCGTCGTTCAGTTGTAGAATAGCGGGTTAGCATGCAGCGGACTCGGGTTCGAATCCCAGTGCGTCGTTGGTGTTTTTACTGAGTTTTTATTAATTCTTGCGATACTGGTTTTGAACATCGGCGGCGGCGGACAACTACAGCGTTGCACGTGATCCGTATTGTGATCCCATAACAGCTTTTGCTGTAAAAATCACCTTCTCGTTTGTTACCAAAATATCGACAAGGACGCGAACAAAGCAAAGATTTCTGGATCCCAGCCGGGATCGAATCCAGAACGTTTGCGTAGCAAGCGGATGTTTTACCACACAACCACGTGTGTGCTTGGAAATATGGTTCAAATAGGTTTATCTTATTGGAAACGCCGAGTAAAGCATTTTCACGCTTTACAAACACACGCATCCTGTATACAGGCTTCACAATACAACATGTATTATCACAGTAATATTGCGTGGTACAAGCGTACATTTACATCGTGTGTCAAAACATGCGATTATCATGACTAGTTGAATGTTTGAAGCCAGCCACCCATTGCAAAAGGCACACGCGTTAGTGGGCGTATTCCCTTAAGACCACGTAGTCGGTGTATAGAAAGTTCGAAAAGAATTCACGTGCATACATTCTCGTGGTTTAAACATGCTGCACATTACACAGACTGCAGTCATATGCAAAAGCTTCACTTGCACAAGCCACTTTCAACTTTATTAAATACGTTGTAGTAAACCACAATTTAAACTTCTCAAGTAACATCACATATAAAAAGTGTGTTCTAAGTGGTTGAAGTATGCACTATAAAAACAAGAGACAACCATCACTTCAGCTAATAAAGGGGAAGCCTAAATGTTCCCCATATTTTTGTTCATTTTTATCTCTTTCAGAGCCACTCCGCTGAAACTACTGCACGCGGGCATGACTGCGAACGGATGAACGAGGTCGCTGACAGCGCTCCCAATGGCTCGCGTGCTTGTGTGCGACACAGAGCATGACGTAACTGTCAGAGCAGCCAATGGGAACGTTTAGCGTTTATCGTGGTGAACGAACTTCCGTTTCGCATATTCATATGCAGCTTTCGCTGTGACATAGTTTAATTTCGCTAAAATCTGTCCCATTCCACCCGCTTCTGTAGGAGGAGCAGGACATCACTTGGGGAGAGTGGGACGTACGCAACACAATGGTCCAAGTGTCTTCAGCGACCACTATGAGCACACAGTTCAACATCATATATCAAATCGAGTTGCATAAACTTTCCGGCTCCAATACCTTTTGTCAATGGCAGCTTCATTGCAATTTACGTAATAAGTAAAGTCCCGATATCTTTCTTAGGAGGGAAGTGGAACTGAGAGCTCTGCTCTTCGTTCCGAAGGAACTACGCACAGACGCTGACATGTGTTTGCGGCTAGCGATTCTATCCAAGTAATGAATGTGAATTTTAATATCAAAATTATTGTGAAAGTCATTTCCTTTTGTCACTTGAACATAATCATAGAGTAAACTTATTTCACAAATTTTGTGTTAGTTATTACTAAAACATGACATGTCGTTGTTAGACTCGTCAAATTCAACGATCAGTGTGTCTTTTTTACTTGAAGAACAACAATCTTTGAGCAACCATCATTTCTTTTTTTTTTTTTTTTGCATGGGTTCTTGCAGCACACCAGTGACTATTACTGCGCTCCTTTCTTAAGATTGCCGTGCCAACCTCTGAATTCTGCAATCGTTTGCTCCCCCAATGTACATGTAAGGACATTTGTCTTACCCTTTTTTTTCGCGTTGTGTAAAGCGGTGCTGCAGTAGGACAGACGTAAAAAGGGAGTGTCTCGTACTTCAACTGCCCCGTTCCAACAAAACTACGTGTCTAAATGTAAACAATGTTCAGCGGGTAAAGTTAAGTCATAATGCCTCAACGTTTTCTTTGGAAAAGTGCAGCGCCTATGTGTGTTTTTGAAAAAAAAATAAATTAGCGTCCGTGCAGCACTTGAAATCTGAAAAATTTACGATTACGATAGGCGCAACTTACTTGTGACACGCGAAAAAGGCGACTTCCAGTTACACAAAACTACATTCGGTGAAGACGCTCGCCTTCGCATCGCTGCAATACGACTATTAGCACAATTTCATCAGTCGTTGGCTAACGTGTTTCAAATATTAGCAGGAGAGATGGACACACTGTACTCCTAAACCTCTTGATTCTCCCTCATATAAAAAAACACCCTGTGGGAGGCAGTTTCTTTATACGTGGATACAAAGACTGCGCTAATTAAGTTGCACTCTCGCTGAATATAAAGACCGCGTTCAAAAACGTAGATTTAGGCTAGGCCATTCCCAGCGCTGTAACCCGGTTGCGACGATTGCGCGAAACAAGAGAAGTTTCTGATAAAGTCGTTTGTTTGAATTTTGTAATGAAGAAACTAGCTTGGCCTGGGAAGTGAAGGTGAATCGGATAAATCAGTTTGCGCAGTGGATAAGAAAGTCTAGCCAATTTGTTATTCAAAGTGCCGTACATCGTATTGAAGAATGTGCGCTTGAATTATACAGTATACCAAGGCTGATGGTTATAGACGAAGCATAAGTAAAAGAAACAGGGCGTGATTAGCTGGTGAAGTCTTTGTTCCTTATGCGCCTTTCCGTCGTGAGTGTAATGCACCTGGCTGCAGTGAGAGGCTTAAAAAACATGGACTGCTCGGAAGCTTTGTCCTCGCGTTAAGTGCCATGCTAAGCTTAAAAGCTTACAGCGAATGTTCTCACTTACTTTTTTCTTCACGTGGTACTTAGTAGTGCTCCTTTTAATAAGAGGAGAACGAAAATTACCAATGCTAGAGATTTTGAATTTTCATTGACTTGCTACCGACACGATCAAGCCTAAGGTTTCTTAACAAACGGGCATTGAGAAACAGCCAGTCACTGCGAAAGCTGGAAAGAGCGGTCTTTTTAAAAAAATTCTTTGGGTAACCGTTACAAGTGCGCTTGCAAGGTACCCACTACCCCATAAATTATCATAATTTTTGGGCTGCATTCATTATGCTATCATTGGGAATTCTTCGCAGAAGTGTGGTACCCGCGGCGAACTTGCAAGGAATTTTTCAAAAAATTTTATATGCTGTGGCTGACGACAATGAAGAATTATGCCTGAAGCTTTTGTAAAGGGTTGGGGCATTCAACAACCTACTCGTAATTCAATTCACATTGTGTGACGTCTGTTTGTTCCTTTGCTGTTCTACAGTGATTTATTGCTGATATTACCGCGATTTCTTTCCCGACATGAAGCTTGCCTAAGGCCAATTTGCAGAAAAAGTTTCAACCACCAGCGTGGCTCAGTAGTGGAGTGTTGGGCTGACACGCAGGGGACTCGGGTTTGAATCCCAGTGTGTGCTTGGCGCTTATTTTTTTATTTTCTGCGCTGGTGGTTGTGGACACCGGTGGCAGTGGGGGGGGGGGGGGGGCTATGGCACATGCGACCATTGTTTTGATCTCATAACAGCTTTGGCTGTTATACACCGGTGAGTTGATGTTCGTCCGATTGACAAGCATTTAGCTTCAAGACTGGGGCCTTACAATTCAGTCATTTTCTATTTCGCCCCTCATGCGCCTCTGTATAAGCTTGGATTTATTTTGTTTTTCAAATAGCTTTTTTTTATTTTTCCAGGGCATTATTGATGTGAGGACGCTGCATCGCTAACTCTGTTTCTTTCGCCTTATGTAAACATCCATAGCGATTCCTTATTGAAGTCCTTCAGCTTGAAGTATTACTCCGAGTAGATTCTAACCATTAAAAACACACGTCATTAGTGAAGATGGCTATTATCCAATAGCAAACGGCATGTACAAACAAGAAAGAATGACTACATGTGTATGATCTTCATCTAATTTCCACGGGCTGCTTTGCACGATATCGCCATGCAGACTATATGCAGAAAAAAGCTGCAAGGTTCGTCACGGGAAAGTATGATTACAAAACTCAAGGTTCACAAATAAGGGAGGAACTAGGGTGGAAATTACTTTCCACACGCTGGTAAAGATAATCATGCTAAAACGTTTGTACAATATTTACACAGGTAACACGAGAATCGACACAAACATATACATAAAACCGCCTCACTATCATTCTAGGAGACGCGAGATTTCAAGAAAAATAAGGCCCTAACAATGTCGTATGGACATTTTTAAGTTACCATTTTTTCCTACAATATATAAAGATGGAACCTGCTTCCCGTTAACATAGTATGTGCACCAAACATTTCTTCTGCCATTAACAACTTCCTATGAATCTAGTCGCTGAAATTGACTGTCTTGCGCACTTTATTATTATTATTATTCCTGTTATGTCTCCATGTACCAAGGTATATTTTTGATCATGATTATTTGTTACAGCTTATTATAATACTATGTGTAATTGATTCCCTACGATAATGCCCAACTCGGGTGCCGTAGGCACTTGTAAGAAATGAATAAATGCATAAATAAATAAATAAATAAATAAATAAATAAACAAATAAATAAATGAGTAAATAAGTGCTATATGGTTGTACTGCCAACTGCCGGTGACACTATTAGTGTGTGAACGCCATAGAGATCTAGCAAACGCAAGTCAAATAATTTCGCCATGGGTGCTGTGTCTGAAGAAACCCGTTTAACGAGCTAGTACACTTGAGACGCTGTGCTCACTTTCCTTGCGAGTTGTTTGCCCTTAAAGGGGCCCTCTAACAGTTTTCACGACTTCATAGTTTTCCATGTTTTTCTGGCTGGTTGCGTACACTGACGGTTTGAGAGATACGTGCCACAAGAACGGCAGCGATAAGGCCACGCAGTGCAAAGTTACTCTGCGTAGAGATATCAAAATACAATGAAATGGATGATTACCCTCAACTCGATTTTCGTGGGCTCACACTACCGTGTTTCCGTCGCCCTCTGACGTCGGAAGGCGGCTCAACGAAATGAACTGAAAGCGCTTCTATACAGGAAGCTCCCATGACATATCGCTTGTTACGTCCAGCGTATTAAGGACGCCGTTGCAATGGTAGCAAACAATTTGGTACTTGAAAAGGGAACAACACGTGCCAAACGAGCCAGCTCCAGAACCCTTCTGTAATGTTTCGTAGCTTTACTGATCTTTTTTTTTCTTTTGCAATGACGAATGTATATCAACGCTCGTACACTTTTTGAATGCGAAGCATTTCTTAGCGAACTTCGGCGACTTTGAGCGTATCTATCTAGCCGCCTACGACATTTAGCTCTCCTGGCTGTTTAGATAGTGGTATCGATACGAAACTTTGTAAGGCATAACATGACTGTATAAAGAACATATTTGACTAGTCATAACCTGAAAATAATGGCATGTATGTCATGAATGTCATGATTTACATTTCATGGTCCTGCAGCTCTTGCGGTGGGGTTCGTTCACGTGGCATGTTGCAAAACTGGTATGGTATGGCATAATTGCATGGCGAACACAAGCGACATACCCTAACAAAAATAATGACATGCCTGTCATGTAACAACGTGACTACATGCCACGCTCATGATGCGCTCGTGGCTGTTTCACTAGCGTCACATATACCAAATTGGGTATTACAGTACGTGAATGGATGACGAAGGTATGTGACTGGTTCAAACATGAGTCATGAGATGCGTGTCATGTAAAACATGACTACATGGCCCGCTCATGATGCCCTGACAGACACTTCGCTAGCTTCGCTTATACCAAATTTGATATTACGCGACATGAATGGATGACAAAGGTATGATCATGGTGCAAACATGATAAATATGAGATGCGTGTCATGTAACAACAAGACTACATGCCACTCTGATGATGCGTTCGGGGCCGTTTCACTAGCTTCACATATGCCAAATTTGGTATTACGTGACGCCGATGGATAACGAAGGTATGTGACTGGTTCAAACATGACAATCATGAGATGCGTGTCATGTAAAACATGACTACATGCCCCGCTCATGAGGCGCTGACAGACACTTCGCTAGCTTCGCTTATACCAAATTTGATATTGCGCGACATGAATGGATGACAAAGGTATGATCATGGTGCAAACATGATAAATATGAGATGCGAGATGCGTGTCATGTAACAACAAGACTACATGCCACTCTGATGATGCGTTCGGGGCCGTTTCACTAGCTTCACATATGCCAAATTTGGTATTACGTGACGCCGATGGATAACGAAGGTATGTGACTGGTTCAAACATGACAATCATGAGATGCGTGTCATGTAAAACATGACTACATGCCCCGCTCATGATGCGCTGGCAGACACTTCGCAAGCTTCGCTTATACCAAATTTGATATTACGCGACATGAATGGATGACAAAGGTATGATCATGGTGCAAACATGATAAATATGAGATGCGTGTCATGTAACAACAAGACTACATGCCACTCTGATGATGCGTTCGGGGCCGTTTCACTAGCTTCACATATGCCAAATTTGGTATTACGTGACGCCGATGGATAACGAAGGTATGTGACTGGTTCAAACATGACAATCATGAGATGCGTGTCATGTAAAACATGACTACATGCCCCGCTCATGAGGCGCTGACAGACACTTCGCTAGCTTCGCTTATACCAAATTTGATATTGCGCGACATGAATGGATGACAAAGGTATGATCATGGTGCAAACATGATAAATATGAGATGCGAGATGCGTGTCATGTAACAACAAGACTACATGCCACTCTGATGATGCGTTCGGGGCCGTTTCACTAGCTTCACATATGCCAAATTTGGTATTACGTGACGCCGATGGATAACGAAGGTATGTGACTGGTTCAAACATGACAATCATGAGATGCGTGTCATGTAAAACATGACTACATGCCCCGCTCATGATGCGCTGACAGACACTTCGCAAGCTTCGCTTATACCAAATTTGATATTACGCGACATGAATGGATGACAAAGGTATGATCATGGTGCAAACATGATAAATATGAGATGCGTGTCATGTAAGAACAAGACTACATGCCACTCTGATGATGCGTTCGGGGCCGTTTCACTAGCTTCACATATGCCAAATTTGGTATTACGTGACGCCGATGGATAACGAAGGTATGTGACTGGTTCAAACATGACAATCATGAGATGCGTGTCATGTAAAACATGACTACATGCCCCGCTCATGATGCGCTGACAGACACTTCGCTAGCTTCGCTTATACCAAATTTGATATTGCGCGACATGAATGGATGACAAAGGTATGATCATGGTGCAAACATGATAAATATGAGATGCGAGATGCGTGTCATGTAACAACAAGACTACATGCCACTCTGATGATGCGTTCGGGGCCGTTTCACTAGCTTCACATATGCCAAATTTGGTATTACGTGACGCCGATGGATAACGAAGGTATGTGACTGGTTCAAACATGACAATCATGAGATGCGTGTCATGTAAAACATGACTACATGCCCCGCTCATGATGCGCTGACAGACACTTCGCAAGCTTCGCTTATACCAAATTTGATATTACGCGACATGAATGGATGACAAAGGTATGATCATGGTGCAAACATGATAAATATGAGATGCGTGTCATGTAACAACAAGACTACATGCCACTCTGATGATGCGTTCGGGGCCGTTTCACTAGCTTCACATATGCCAAATTTGGTATTACGTGACGCCGATGGATAACGAAGGTATGTGACTGGTTCAAACATGACAATCATGAGATGCGTGTCATGTAAAACATGACTACATGCCCCGCTCATGAGGCGCTGACAGACACTTCGCTAGCTTCGCTTATACCAAATTTGATATTGCGCGACATGAATGGATGACAAAGGTATGATCATGGTGCAAACATGATAAATATGAGATGCGAGATGCGTGTCATGTAACAACAAGACTACATGCCACTCTGATGATGCGTTCGGGGCCGTTTCACTAGCTTCACATATGCCAAATTTGGTATTACGTGACGCCGATGGATAACGAAGGTATGTGACTGGTTCAAACATGACAATCATGAGATGCGTGTCATGTAAAACATGACTACATGCCCCGCTCATGATGCGCTGACAGACACTTCGCAAGCTTCGCTTATACCAAATTTGATATTACGCGACATGAATGGATGACAAAGGTATGATCATGGTGCAAACATGATAAATATGAGATGCGTGTCATGTAACAACAAGACTACATGCCACTCTGATGATGCGTTCGGGGCCGTTTCACTAGCTTCACATATGCCAAATTTGGTATTACGTGACGCCGATGGATAACGAAGGTATGTGACTGGTTCAAACATGACAATCATGAGATGCGTGTCATGTAAAACATGACTACATGCCCCGCTCATGATGCGCTGACAGACACTTCGCTAGCTTCGCTTATACCGAATTTGAGATTACGTGACGTGAATGGATGACAAAGGTATGATCATGGTGCAAACATGATAAATATGAGATGCGTGTGATGTAACAACAAGACTACATGCCAATCTGATGATGCGTTCGGGGCCGTTTCACTAGCTTCACATATGCCAAATTTGGTATTACGTGACGTGAATGGATGACAAAGGTATGATCATGGTGCAAACATGATAATCATGAGATGCGCGTTATGTGAGAACATGAGTACATGCCACAGTCAAGGTGCCAATACATTTAGACGTGACGCGGCGCGCGAGACATCGGTGTTCACAAGAAATTTTGCCAGACTGGTATGGTATGGCATGACTGCATGAGAAGCATAAGTGACAGACCCTAACATGAAAATTATGATATGCATGTCTCGATTTTTATGTTATGACTAGTCATGACTGCACGCCATGCACATGGTGGGCTCACGGTCAATTCACCAGCTTTACATATACCTAACATAATATTACGACGTGTGGATGAACGACGAAAGTAAATGACACGTCCAGACATGGTAATCATGATATGCATGGCATATGACACGTGTCTGCATTTTACGCTCACAGCGTGCTCGCGGCCGTTTGGGTAGCTCCACATATACCACATTTTGTATCGCATGACATGAACAGATGGCGAAAATAAATGACACGTCCAAACATAATAATCATGACATGAGTGTAATGTAAAACATCACTACATGCTACGCCCATAGCGTGCTCGCAGCGTTTTCGCTAACTCCACCTACCACGTCGCGTGATATTTAATTTGGTAACACGTGGTGGGAATTAACGACGAAGGTAAATGACACACCCAAACTTAATAATCACGACATGGAAGTCATGTACGGCATAATTTACTTCCGGCTCATAACGTTGTACCGAGTTTAAAATGACGTATCACCTTCCTCATTCATGCTTCGCATATAATAAATTCCCTCAGAACGTGGGATCTGCCCGTTTTTATTCTTCCCAGGCTAAGAAAATATGGGGTGGACTAGGTATTCACTTGAAAGCGTCCAGGTGGACGAAGATGTCGCCACTCGTAAAACCAGTTTTGTCCAGTGAATGATCGATTGATTGATTCATTGGTTGATTGATATGCGAAGTTTCACGTCCCAAAACTACCATATGATTATGACAGAGGCCATAGTTGAGGGCTTCGGAATTTCTGATTACCTGGCGTTCTTGACGTGCACCCAAATCTGAGCACACGGGCTTTTGCAAGTATGATTAATCCCCAGGTGTTCAGTAATTCCTCCCAATCCTTTTTCATGCTGCATCAGAGGTTAGATTCAAGAGACAATATTTATTTTAAAAACGGGGTGATTGTTGGGAGCGAGAAAGTATTTTACGATAAGTCGCTGAAATCCACTTGAGGTTCGGTGACCCGAGAGAGGCTTGTGAAGCAATGACTCGCGTGTGAATGGTACGCAATTTTCAATATCCATTTTTCTTTACTTGAAGTTCTGTTTTGTGCTTGCAGTGGGCTTGTTACTTGTCGTTATTTTACAGCCGTGCTTCTGCATTACCGCTCAGTGCCATTAGCAGCGAAACATGATCTCCACTTCCGCAACTTTACTTCTAAAGTAAAAAAGAAAGGAAGTACGCTTACAATTCAGTGAAGTAACGTAACTGGAACACGTACCTTATTCATTATATACCTTTTATTACACTCTGTTTTACAGAAACATGTAGTGAAAGTTGGAAAACTGTGCTTAACCGCATTAAACGCGAAGAGGTGATTAAGTCACTACAGCACGCACACACAAATCAAAACAAGGACCATTTATAAAGTAAAAATAAAGAATGCTCTCCAAATGTCTGCATGCTGTCATCGTATACTAATCCATTTCAGTATTCGAAGATGAAAATTATTTATGAGCAGGTTTAAAGTTATTGCCTCAATAAGTGCAAACATTTTACTTCCTGAACCTCTACATCTATGCGTACGCAGATAATTGGTGGCAAAGAGTGAAGCTATACAATAACATACAATTTGTTTGGCGTCCTTGCGGAAGTAGCATAATAATAATGTTTGGTGCTTTACGTATTAAATTATGGTCCCTTTATGGGGCACAAAAATTGTGGCCGTCTGGTGTTCTTTGACGTGATTGACTATTAAGGGCGTCCATACTATTCAGCCCTCTCTGAGATACGACAACAAGTTGCGACCGGGACCGAACCCGTCACCTTCGGCTGTATACGTAACGGCTGACCCGCTGCGGTGAACAAGAGGCGGAGTATTTACACGTAATCAACGCGATATCTTTAGAATTCATTCTGTCTGTGGGAACTTTCGAGCAATTGGTGATTGCATTATGTCGTACTGCACGATACAAATTATCATCGCTTTAAAACAGACGGGAAATCTAAACTGAGGGCTACGTATCGAAGCAGGGGTAAGCTTCCGATTTTCAACCCGACATCGCTATAGAGCTTGTTTCGAAGAAATTCTGGCGTTGGTGTCATTGCTGTTGGGCGCGAAATCATCCTCTTGTACGCGACCGAAAAATTGATAATGATGCAAATCAAATGAATCATAAAAATCACAGCATATGCATGGAGTGAATAATGAAGAGTGGGGCGAAGCGTTCATCAGTTCGTCCGTGCTTCCATCCATGCGATCGTTCTTGCTTCCGTCCGCCCGTGTGTTCGTCTGTTCGTCCATCTAGTGAACATTTCAAGTATTACCATCTTGAATATTTTCATCATATATTCACCATATACAAGTCCATATGATTGCGGCGATGGCGTAAGGGTTAAAGCATCTGCCTCTCAAGCAAAAGGTCCGTGGTTCAAATCCCGGTGCCGCGCAGTTCCCAACCGGATAAAAAAAAATTCCGCGTGGTGATAGAACTGCATTAAGAGGCCTGGGGTGCGGCCTCACCGGTAACCACCGCCGGGAACGCACTCCCTTACCAGAGAAGGATTGGCCACCCTGGTGCAGTATCTTGCCACTACCTCCCACATGCATACGTCAATTAACTCATGGCCCTGGTGATCGAATTAAGCCTGATCGGGATCAAATTTCTGAACAGTGATTGGCGCCCTTCTGCAGCTGGCGTAAGAGAGTCAATCACATCATGCTTCATTACGACTAAAAGTGCCCGTGTGACAGTGCTTTAAGATATAACTCTCGAAATGCTGAAATGGCATAACTTGCGCTGCACAAACATGAACGGTCCGTTTGTTGCCACTTGTCGCGCTTGATATTTAAAAGGCAGAAAAATCACCTTTTTAAATCTTTTGGGAATATGAACATCCTGTGGCCATTTGGCGTGTGGTTTGTGCACTGTGGCACGCATTACCCGGGTATTTTGCCCGCGACAACACCGCGCGCATGTCTCACTCAACCTGACATGGCGATGCGGGGGGAGCCGAATGGCGGCCGCCGATTGGGAGACGGCACTCACCCCTTCGAAGAGTGGCTCCACCCTCCGAGGGGGCGCGCGCGCATCGAGGAACCCTATCTGAATATGCGGGAAGATGAGCGACCCGGGAACTCGCATAGAAAAAGATAGGACGCGCGGACGTACGCCTGTGCCGTTGTGACCAGATGAACTCTTGATCGTCGAATGAATGTATATCAGACCAAAGAGTTTTCTCAAACTTTAGGAACTGCTAAATGTTCGCCACTTTTTTTTTTGGCTGCAGTGCGAAGGGTGATGTGGTCAGCTGAGCGACCGTGAATCAATGACACCTTGCGTATCCTGCACGTGCTACAGAAAACTGCGCTTACTCGAACCAACTTATGAACTGAATGGCACTCCGAGATAATTTGTGATGAGCCTGCCTGACGGATTTCCCGCAATAGTGGGCCAGAAGCGACTAGCGCACCACTGCGGCTGCACAGGACCGAATGGGTAACGTAGCGATGGTTTGCGAACATATATTGCGCCTTCGTCATTACTTGCACTGTAAGCACCACGGAGTTACGTCTTCAGCGGAACACAAACATTTACCTTCCCATTAAGTAGCGCTTGTGTCACTGCCATGATCAGACTCGGTGCCCAATTTACTGCACTCGGATATTGCATGCTCTATCAGCGTGATGGCAACAACGATATCGAAACGAATACACGCGTACGCTTTTCGCAACGTCGAAATTATGAAAATTTGTCGAGCAACAACGTCATTCGGACGGTACCGGTGAAGTGCAGGAAAAGCTAGAAGAGAGGCGAGGATTGTAGTCGTAACTGCACGTTTTATTGCTCTAGCCATTCCGCTGGCTGGTCGAAATCAAGAGTGTTGGTGTTGGCGGCATGCGGCGCTCCGTAATGTCCGCTGTAATTGGGCTACATGCAACGCACAAAAAAAACTATGCTTTTATTTAGAGCTCGCCGAAGGATATTATACAATAAATACAATCAACGCGACTTACCATCACGAAAAAACATTAACGCATGAGAGACGTAAAGTGCTACTCGCGGCTCGTGAGTGGGCAGCGGATTCTTCAACCTCGCTGGCTCTGTCGGTGCGTTCTACGTCCAGTGAAAATTATGGACGCCAAGACGCTTTCTTTGAACACCACTCCAGTAAGTTAAGTGAAGAACTTTCTCCGCCCAACGAACAACTGCAATAACGCCGTCACTCACAACGTCTATCTGGGTGCGGAGAACAATTCGCTCAGACACCCGGCAAGAATCGAATCGCTTACAGTGTGCTGCTATTAACGAACATAAAAATTAAGCAGTCCAGCATTGGCCAAGATTTTGAAGGGGAAATGGCGAGCCTGCGTTACTTTCCGCGTAAAACAAATGTTATCGGACTTATGCAGTACAGAAGCACTAAAGAATGCACTATGCACGTAAAGCAAAGTGACTCAACCAGAAAGGTCAGAGATTAACTATTTAATTATCCAACGTGCCTGCAGGAAATCTTCCCAAGCTGATATCTGTACTGTGTGGACTATCATAGAACGCGCGAGTTACCACGTATTAACGCGAAAGGGTTAGAGAGCTTATGTCGCAGGAATTCCGCCATCGGCGTCGGCAACGTTGGCTCTGAGTGAAAAATCGTTCGTGAGCGAAAAATCGAGAAAGAAGCAAATAAAATGAAGAATAAAAATATCAGTCTCATTAATTAATTGATATGTGGGGTTTAACGTCCCAAAACCACCATATGATTATGAGAGACGCCGTAGTGGAGGGCTCCGGAAATTTCGACCACCTGGGGTTCTTTAACGTGCACCCAAATCTGAGCACACGGGCCTACAACATTTCCGCTTCCATCAGAAATGCAGCCGCCGCAGCCGGGATTCGAACCCGCGACCTGCGGGTCAGCAGTCGAGTACCTTAGCCACTAGACCACCGTGGCGGGGCTCGGTCTCATTGAGAATCCAACCCAGGCCGTTCACGTGACAAGCAGGTGTTCCACCATAAAGCCTCGATGGTAGTTGCAGCTATATCGAGGAAAAACACTACATAAAGTCGTGTAGTAGAAGGAGTCTATAACGCATTTCGTCGGAAAGGTCCATCTAGTGTCCATGTCCATCTATTGTGTCCATGTCCATGTCCATCTAGTGTCTATGTCCATGACAAAATGTTCATCTAGTGTCCATGTCCATGACAAAATGTCCATCTAGTGTACATGTCCATTTAGCGACAACTATGCCCATCCAGTTGAAAATATATCATGCCTTTCTAGAGGCGCTGATCAAGCAAAGAGCAAACGCTAGATAATGTGCTGTACATTTGAGGCATTGTGAGACTCCTTATGGTGAGCGCGCGGCGTATATCTTGAAGGCCATGCGATTCTTGCTTTAGATCGAAAATCTGTATGTACCATTCACGCGCGCGTGTGCTTTTCATCTGTGTTTGTGTTTCATCTGTAAGACATTGTGAAAAACCTGTCTCGACCATAGAGTTTCCTAAAATTAACTAGAGGGGACTTTGGTGCTGTGATCGTTCAGCGACCATGGGAATGATGGGTAGTCACACATTTGCCCAGTCTTCGTATTTGCGGGCAGCAAATCGTACTTGCGGCTTCGTTTATTGCTGTGTTTCGGTTTTGTTTTGAAAGAAAGATTCAACCTATTTGAGCTTCGTGACACAATTTGGAAAGGTAAGTCTAAAAGAATAGGGTGGTGAAGCACAACCGCTGAAAATTCGCTAATTTTTGTTTCGTGAGAAAACGGCTTCAAGCCACACGAACACACACGAAGCCAAAAGCAGGCCAGAAGTACGAAGTTTTGATAAATGTGTGTACTACCCACCATTCCCATGCTCGCTGAAGCACCGTGCGTTGCAGCTTTCATAGACACCAGCGCCAGAGTTCCCTCTAGTGTATATTAGGAAACTCTATGGTCTCGACTACAGCAGAGCGCCGTTCTAGCAGAGGGAAGTGGGCACACTGCACACTCACTGCATTCCTATAGGTACGTCGCGCTTGCACGCGCGCGTTTTTGTACGTGTGTGTAACAGAACATATTAATTACTTAGCGGTCGAAGGGTGCACTAGGGGTCGGATTTCACTCCACGTTCAACTCCTAAAGGCGAAGCATGAGGGTCCCCCAATTTTTTTCACGAAATCTTCGCGTCTCGCAGGAACTAGGCAGATTTATCGCGTCACGCACGGTCCGGTATATTCACTGAGGCACGAAACATGCAAAGTGGTTTGTGTTGGTTTCTTGCTAACTCGTTAACACTGAGGCTAGCGGAGCCGAGCAAAAGAGCGTCTGCCTACTGATCATCTTCGAGTGGACGCTCCTGAATTCCGCTAGGCGGCGCGACGGTCTGCGAGCATCCCGAACGGTTTTGGTTCTTATTCGCCATTTATTTCCCCGGCTTCTTTGCGAGCCCGTTGTCGTTGGCGACGTAAGATCCCTCGTAGCTCGTGTCACGCGAAGATCGTGTTACTAGAAAGTACTGCTGTTTTGTTTCAAAGTGGTGTGACGGGCGGGCCCGCTTTTGTCGGTTATACTGTTTCCCCGTGTTTCTACTTGATAAATGCCATGGGGCTCGGTGTATTGTCGCTGGTGGCCTCACTCAATGCTGCTCAAAAACTCACTTCGGCGATCGAGCCTCTTTTCCACCGGCCGTTCAGGCTCAACCCTGCGTGCTTAGCCTCGTTTAGCGGCACAAAGGAGATCGGGTGGATCGCTGGTGTGAGGCCCTAGTTTCCCGCTCTTTGTGCGAGAAATCGTTAGCCTAGTTTTCGGCACCCGGGACCGTTTCGCAGAAGAATGAGGTAGCAGTGGGCGGTGAAGTTGCTTCGCGTGCACTGTGACTTATCATCAAATTTCGTGGATTTGTGCTGGCCTGTCAGGGCTTAATTTTTTTCTTCTCAAAATCGTATAATAAATCATGTAGGAACAAAGGCAAACAGATGTGTGGCGCGTTTGTGTAAGCGTGGCAATGATGCAACGAAGCTGTTTTGTGGACATGGTCACGCCGTCAGGCAAAATTGTACAGTGCTCATAGAGTGACGATATCTTTATGAACTTCGGCAACTTTGAGCGTATCTATCTATCTATCTATCTATCTATCTATCTATCTATCTATCTATCTATCTATCTATCTATCTATCTATCTATCTATCTATCTATCTATCTATCTATCTATCTATCTATCTATCTATCTATCTATCTATCTATCTATCTATCTATCTATCTATCTATCTATCTATCTATCTGTCTATCTATCTGTCTGTCTATCTGTCTGTCTATCTATCTGTCTGTCTGTCTGTCTGTCTGTCTGTCTGTCTGTCTGTCTGTCTGTCTGTCTGTCTGTCTGTCTGTCTGTCTGTCTGTCTGTCTGTCTGTCTGTCTGTCTGTCTGTCTGTCTGTCTGTCTGTCTGTCTGTCTGTCTGTCTGTCTGTCTGTCTGTCTGTCTGTCTGTCTGTCTGTCTGTCTGTCTGTCTGTCTGTCTGTCTGTCTGTCTGTCTGTCTGTCTGTCTGTCTGTCTGTCTGTCTGTCTGTCTGTCTGTCTGTCTAACCACCTACGACTTTTAGCTCTCCTGGCCGTTTCGTTAATGGTATCGGTACCAAACATGGTATGACATAACACGACTGTATGAGGAACACACTTGACTAGTCATTACATGAAAATCATGACATGCATGTCATAAATGTCATAATTTACATTTCATAGTCCTGCAGTTCTTGCGGTGGTTTCGTTTACGTGGCATGTTGCAAAACTGGTATGGTATGACATGATTGCAAGGCGAACACAAGCGACAGACCATAACATGAAAATCATGACATTCGTGTCATGTAACAGCATGACTACATGCCACGCTCATGATGCACTCGCGGCCGTTTCAATAGTGTCATATATACCAAATTTGGTATTACGGTACGCGAATAGATGACGAAGGTATGTGACTAGTGCAAACATGATAATCATTAGATGCGTGTCATGTAACAACATGACTACATGCCACGCTCATGATGCGCTGGCGGCCGTTTTGCTTGCTTCACTTATACCAAATTAGGTATTACGGGACGTGAATGGATGACGAAGATATGCGACTGGTGCAAACATGGTAATCATGAGATGCGCGTCATGTGATAACATGGTGGCATGCCACAGTCAAGACGCGAATACATTTCGACATGACATGGTGCGCGTGCTCGCCGGCGTGACGCAACGAAAGGAACGCCGGCGTTGCGACGCCAGGCGCCAGTTTTGCTATATACTCACAGGCGTGCGTTGCGCTGCGTTGGTTTGACGCATGCGCGTTTCAGCGCGTCTGGCGTCCCTCCGTCACGAAAAGAGGGAGACGCAGTGTTGTCTGGGTAACGCATTGGCGCGAAATGCAGCGTGTCGCATTTCGCACCGGTTGCATCGGGCTGCGCCGATGGACGCTTGTCGCGCCTGACGTCAGACTATAGAGTTCTCACGTTTTGCTAACGTAGCGTCGCTGTGTCCAGCGTGCGTGCGTGTCAACGCTACATTGGAGTATATTGGGCCCTTCATGATGCGTTGGGGATTGTTTTGCTAGCTCCACATATACCAAATTAGGCGTTACGTGATGTCAATTGATGCGCAAGAACTTAACACACCACGGTAATAGCGTCCTCGCGGCCGTTTCGCTTGCTCCACATATACTCAATTTGTTATCACGTGACGTGAATAGGTCACAAAGGTAAACGACACATCCAAACATGATAGTCATGACCCGGAAGTCATGTATGGCATCATTTAGCTCTACCTCGTAATGTTGTGCTGATTTTAAAGTGACATATTAACCTTCCTCGTGCTTCGCATGTCATCGATTCCCACTGTACGTGGGATCTGACAATTTTTCACCATGTCTTGTTTAGAGTCTTTTTGACAGAAATTCACCAGTGTCCACGAGTAGCTGAATTGTCCCACTTGAGATATAAAGAACGTAGAGTACAACGAGCACTGCCCTTTGTAAATAAAGAAGTTTAAGCTCTACTACAAAATTAACGTGGTCGGTTTCCTCGCACCCCCACCCCGTGGTGGCAGGAAAAAAAAACACACAAACACGAAAAACACCAGGTGACTGACCCCTCCGGCAGCAGTACTATGTAATAAATGCAATAAAGGTTTACATTACTGCCTTATCAATCAATAAAAAAAAAACGAGCTCGAAGCAGTGAAAACGCTTATCTGGGCAGTAGATCCAGAGCCCTCGAAAAACACGTCCATCTGCTACGTGATGGATGAATGGATGTATCCGCCTGTGTCCTTTAGATCGGGTGGTGGCTCATGCCACCTAGCCACTAAGTTAATTAATATCGCTGCGTTTAGGATTGAATTTCACTCACGCCTTGATGATAGCCACGAGTCAGTTAGCCTCATCCTGGTTAATTCTACCCGTTTAACGTCTATTTTGCAAACCCCAATGTTTCGAAAAATTCCGCGCCATTATCTTGGATTATAGGATGGAACCCTGTAAAGACCATCATGAAATGTTCAGCCGTTTCCGCCTCTTCTCCACACACACTACATACCTAACCAATATTCGTGTGTTTTCTTTTCTTCTCTTAAAATATTTTGAGTGCTGTTTTATTTGTTGAATCTATTGTTTCGATTGAAAACTATGTAGTCAAATTATTATGTGTACCTCCCCTACGCAATGCCTCACGGCGATGTAGGTGAAATGTAAATGTAAATAAAATACCGATTTAGCGCTCTTTTTCGCGGCAACCGTGCGCGTGCCGCGCATTACATTTATTTATTTATTTCCGAGGAGGCCGGGAAGGCCAGAGAAAAGCCGCCGGCGCGCAGTCATGGCATACACGGTCTCCACCAAAAGGTGACTGCCGTGGCCGGTGTGAAAACCATGAGCAGCCGTGCACCGTAACCTGTGATGCACCGGGGTGAACGTTGAAGGACGCATTTGAAAAGAAAAATTGGGGGACTCCTAGACTTCGCCTTAAGGAGTTGAACGCGATAGCGATATTCTGTTTCAAATGCGTACTTCAAACACTTAGTCTATGAAATCTTTTAGAAGTTGCATGCACTCACTACGCGACCTTAAGGGTGCAATGGCGTGTGTGCCTATTGTAGTGGATTACCAGATTTTAAGTAACAAGTAAACATGATCATGCCATGTTGCGACGCCCGATGGCGATGAACGCTTCTATCACGCTTTAGTGTAGCTGTGTTTTTTGTTGTATTGTGAAACATCTATGCAGGACGTGTGTGTTTGAAAAGCACGAGTCACATGATTTGCGAGCAGAGGAAGTTATTTTCACTGTACTTAGAAGCACAGACATGGTGGCATGGTAGAACACCCGTTTGCCACGCAAGTGACCCGGGTTGAATCCCCACTTGGACTCAAACGGCACAAATTCGATCTTCACTGTCACCTTTAATTTCTTTATCACATTTATTTTATTTGCGTCATTCCCGATTTTTCAGTCATAAGATGATGATTGTTCGTTCAAAACTAATGACTCCGACGTCAGCAACGAAATTTTTGCGAAGCGATCTCATTAACGCTACTTTAACGCGTTTTAAACACGAGGGCTGCGGTGTGGCGCTGTCGTTGTTGGAGAATGGATTATTCGTCGGAAGTACCGAAACAGTGGAGGGAATGTGCATTGTAAAGGAAACACTGCTTTGTCCTTAGCTTCGTGAATGTATTTTTAGTAACAGTTACTGATGGAGTTTCACGAGCCAGAACCACGCTATAATTGTTCGGCAAGTGTTGGTGAAGTGGTCCGGAATTTTAGACCATCTGAGGTTTTCTAACGTGCACCGAAATCTGAGTCTACATAGATTTCTAGGCCTTCGTAGCCGTCTGTATTGAACCTACATCCTTAGAGCATAGTAACCGCTGTACTACTGTGAAGGCGCGGCGCTTAGCGTCGTTAGTCTCAATGTGCAGAAGCTTGCGCATGGGAGCATTTCCAAACCATTACCGTGTACTCGTTATCGATTCAACTTGAGCCGGTAAAATTCCCTCCAGAAACTATACAGGAGTGAAGCTATGCAGTCACACTTCTTTCTTACGCTTATTGACTGGCTATCAAAGCTCAATCACTGGCGGCGGCTTCAACTGTGTTCCGACCTTCATGCCTAAAGTCATTAATCCCTTGAAGCATATAATGTTTTTCACAGAGGCAATTAAGGCGAGTGGAGTCCATCCATTTAATCCTTCGTGACACACAGTTCCGCGCGATGTCACAAGGTCCCCTCGGCTCGGTGTCTGTTTGCGACGGTGGCGGCGAGTACGCCGTGGAAGTTCCGCCAAAATTTGGCTCCTGGCAGCCGCGATCGAAGGCGTGCGTGTACGTTTGGAGTGCGTGTGTAACCTCAAAAGCATGCCGTGTTAGGGGAAGGCTCGAAGGGTGATGCTCCGGCTTCTAATTGAGACACCGTTAGCGAAGCGGCAACGCTGAGGGCCACGGAGATCGACGCCATGATCAATGGGACCGTTAATTAGACAAATGCACTTATCTGTGCTGGTGGTGTAGGAGCGGGCCATGGTTAGCTGCGTCACTGTGTGTGGGAGCTTCAACTCGCATACCACCCACCCCGCATACCTTCGAGCGCCCAAACATTCCGCCTCAGCTGGTTCTTTTTCACCGATGGCCCCCTTTTTCTCGTTCTTCTTTTCTTCTTATCTGCGCGCCTACAGGCGAGAAGTCCCGCCAAAAGGCCCAACCTTTGAGGAGGTAGTCAATGACCACGATCGAAACTCATTCATTGTTGATGGTAACGGGCTTATTAATTTTGCTGCTCCCCTTTTCTGCTCTTTATTCACCGAGGGGAAAAAAGACCTTTGAGTTCATCTCTCGCGCTCTTGTAATTTGCTTTATCGCTAGTGCCTCCGGCGTCATGGGTGTAAAGGCAAGAGATTTAATGAATTAGACCGTTTTCCTTTTGCGAATGTGTGCTGCGCCAACGTTCTTTTATTTTATACGTTGTAAATTAGGTCATAACCAATAATAATACTGATTTTCCCTTTTTGCACTCTGCCTTTTTTTTCTCTTCCACATTTGTTGAACCGATGCCGTCACAAAGGCACGTGCTGACAACAAAACAGTAGACGAAGCTTAGGCAACTTCTTCGGTGTTAGATTATCTGTGAGCGTAAGGCGCGCGAAATGACTTCTGCTCGACTGCGTGTGGGATAAGTATTTCCGCGGTGTAGCTTGCCCCGTCAAGAAGCACGCTTTGTAGCTCAAGCGAGGATATCGGTCACTCCGTAGTTCATAAAATCGGATGCAGTATGGTTTCAAAGTAAAGTAGCGCGCATGTATGTTCTCTAACATCAACATTCGTTTTGTGTGCATTCGAGTGAACTAATGAAGAATAAAGAAGCATAGGATTCTATAAAAATACTGTTGGTTCTTGTGCCGGGTCTCAACGTTGGGTCATTGTCATCGTCGCAGTCAGCCAGTAAGGAACGTAGATATGAGCTATCAATATTTATCAAAATAAGGAATCCTTGTATATAGCGTTGGACAGCTGGCGTAACGTTACCGGTGAATCAAGCGATTGAATTCGGGTCTGGCAGTTACGCACAAGACGTCGCATATGAGCGAACGGGAAAGTGTGTTTCTAAATGCGAAGCATTTCTTAGCGAATTTCAGCAAGTTTGACTCAACACTACATTTTATACTCGACCCCTACAATGCCCCATCGCACAGACTAACCTACCAAACTGGGAAGCCTCCCGGCAGTCCTTACCTGACTCTCCCATACTGGAGGTCGGTTATTCCCAGTTGGCTCACTGTGTGTTCGAAACACTAAGAAAACAAAAGACCAAAATACAACTCAGGATAGTCATCCGGATGTAGATAACCATCTTCTTCATCTTTGGGAGGCCCGTCGCAGCGTCACAAAGAGATGGCGCCGCCAAAACACAACCGCAAACTCCGCATGCGGATACTGGATCTGACCCAGACGGCGGCCGAGTACGCTGCCCAGCTCGCCGACTGATATTGTGTAGATCGCTGTAACACGGCCAGCAGGCAAATGTCCAGTCGCAATACATGGAAACTGTTCCGCAGTCTGATTGATCCAACTCAAACGCGAGTTGAAACGCAAGAACAACTGCACCCAGCCTTTCACAATTTCCATGGCTGCACATCCCTATCACTACGGGACCGATATCTTTGCACTCAGCGAGACACGCGAGGCTCCGCGTATCGCTATGCAGGCAGAGAGAACTCGGCCCTGGGTGCTCCTTTCAAATCAATACACGCTCCTTTCAAATCAAACAAATCAATACACGCGTCTGGCACAGACCCCGTCAGGCAGGCGACTCCTAGATCGCCTACACATTCGGCATGAATTCTACACACAGGAGCGGGTACGAGTGCCCGAAAATTGGAAATACGCGATTCATGTTCGACCGCTCCCCACCGATAAGTCACGTGAGTCGCACCCTGGCCATCGAGAGGCGCAGGCCCTTGCTCTCCGGCGTCAATTCGGCTCCAAACGAAACGTGTTTTACACGGGCATCGCCGGCCCTTACCGCGGGGGTTGGCATACGGCTGCCGTGGTCCACCAAGACAGGCAAGAGGATGGTCTGTCCTTCCGCGCAACCAATGCTACCCATGCTGAAGAAGTGGCCATAGCTGTGGCTATATCACGTGACAGTTATATCATCAGACTCCAAAGGAGCTAGCCGAAATTTTCAACTGGGATGGATCACACCCCTAGCTGCCAAAATTCTTGAATCTTGTCCGCGAGTAGGTGAGCCCTCTCCGCGTTCAATAACCTGGACTCCTGGCCGTCAGGGCCTCGCAAGAAATGAGGCGGCGCACTCGTTCCCCAGGCCACTGCCTCGCCCACCGATGACACCTGCAGTGTTTCAGAAGAAAACGCTCCTCTCCTAACTTATAGGGAGATAATTACCTATTATCGGGACTCCCAACGCCGTTTTCCTCCACCCTGCAAAGGACTTAGGAAGGCGGAGGAGAGAATTCTTTTCCGGCTATTTACCAATACTTTACTGTGCCCGGCAGTGCTTAAACACTTTGACTCTTCTTTTTCCGGCCTCTGTCACTACTGTGCGGAGGTGGCTGACACCTACCACATGGTATGGGCATGCCAGCTCAATCCTTCTTTAACTCTGAACCCAAATCGAACAAGAGATGACTGGGAGGCGGCCCTGCTCGGTTGCCAGGACCTTGCGGCCCAACGAGCCATGGTCCAGCGTGCCAGGACAGCGGCCACAACCAATGGGGTCCCTGACTAGGGACTCCACCTAGTACTGCAGGGAGGCTGACCCACTAGAGGCTGGTCTCCCTAGCAACCTCGTTTTTTTTCTAAATGTTTACTACTACTACTATGGCAAGTTTGAGTGTTCCTATCTATCTATCTATCTATCTATCTATCTATCTATCTATCTATCTATCTATCTATCTATCTATCTATCTGTCTATCTGTCTATCTGTCTATCTGTCTATCTGTCTGTCTGTCTGTCTGTCTGTCTGTCTGTCTGTCTGTCTGTCTGTCTGTCTGTCTGTCTGTCTGTCTGTCTGTCTGTCTGTCTGTCTGTCTGTCTGTCTGTCTGTCTGTCTGTCTGTCTGTCTGTCTGTCTGTCTGTCTGTCTGTCTGTCTGTCTGTCTGTCTGTCTGTCTGTCTGTCTGTGTGTGTGTGTGTGTGTGTGTGTGTGTGTGTGTGTGTGTGTGTGTGTGTGTGTGTGTGTGTGTGTCTGCGACTTTTAGCTCTCCTGGCTGTTTCGTTAACGGTATCGATACCAAAGTTGGTATGGCATAAGATGACTGTATGACGAGCATAACTGACTAGTCATAACATGAAAATCATCACATTATGTCATGGTTGTCATGATTTACATTTAATGGTTTTGCTGCTCTTGTGGTATTTTCGCTCACCTACATATTGCAAAACTGGTATGGTATGACATGACTACATGGCAAAGATAGGTGGCAGACGTGAACATAATAATCAGACATGCCAATCATGTAGGTCATGACTACACGCCGCGATCATGGTGCCCTCACGGTTATTCCTGGTGCAAACACGATTATCATGACATGCGTGTCACGTAAGAACATGACATCTTAATCTTACGACGCTCATGGTGTGCTCGCGGCCGTTTTGCTAGCTTCTTACGTACTAAATTTGGTACTACGTGACGTGAATAGACGACAAAAGCAGATAACACGTCCAAACATGATAATAATTGCATGCGTGCCATGTAAGACATGTCTACATGCATCGCTCATAGCGCGCTCGTGGCCGTTTCGATATCTGCATGCTCCCATACTAAATTTATATTTCGGGACGTGAATGAATGACGAAGGTATATTACTGGTGCAAACAGATGATGATGAGATGCCTATCATGTAAGAACATGATAGGCCATGCTAATGATGCGCTCGCGGCTATTCGCCAGCTTCCCATATACCAAATATGGTATTACGTGAAGCGAGCGGACGACGAAGGTAAATGACACGTCAAACATGATAATCATGGCATGCGTGTCGTGAAAACATGATTACATACTACGCTCATAGCGCACTCGGGGTCTTTTCACTAGCTTCATATAGATGTTACATGACGTCAATAGATGACGAAGCCATATGACATGTGCAAACATGATAATCATGAGATGCGTGTCATGCAAGACCATGACAACATACTACGCTCATGATGCGCTCGCGGCTATTTAGCTACCTTTACATACATCAAGTTTGGTGTAACGTGACGCGAATAGGCTATGGAGTTAAATGTCACGTCCAAGCATAATAATATTTATATGCGTGCCACGTAAAATATTACTACATGCTATGCTCATAGCGTGCTCGCTGCCATTTCACTAGCTCCACATATACTAAATTTATTATCACGTAGGGTGAATGGACGATGAAGGTAATTGCCACGTCGCAATGTAATCATGACATGTATGCAATGTAAAACATGACTACATGCTACGCTGATAGCGTGCTCGCGGCACTTACCAGTCTCATGGCTCTAAACCAGCGACACATACGCCACCTGTACGGGCCACTGGTATAAGGCATGTGCCACAGATGAGTGAAACTTAGTATGTACCCTGGCATGAGTAGAACACACGCGGACAAATTTAACGCGTGATTGTTAAGAAAAACCTGACATCGACTGCGTTGAGCCAAGGAATGCAACGAATAACGCTGTGGTCCCAGCAGGAATCCAACCAAAGCATTCTGTGTGGTAATCAGGAATTCAGACAGAGAGCCAGCCACGCCAGATCTCGGAACTGCTTTTCAAACACACCTGATGTTCGTGAAACATCAGCTGTGGTTGCAGTGCTGGCACTCTGATTTGATAAAGCTTGCTTGTGTACTCTTTTGATAGAGCCGTTACGTTGGTTTAACGCCAATTGTAACAAGGCGCCAAGTCCTGAAGTTGATTTACGGAGCTGAGTCCAGGGCTATAATCTTTGCGAACACCAGTGCTTTATATCCGATTATCGCAACTGGTGTTGCTAATACTGTTGTTGCTGTTTGCATTGTTGCGCAAATGGAAACTTCAACTTTTCAACATGCTGTCACGTAGAACATTTTTACCTTTATTTGGCGTCATTTCCTGACGTGTCGCTTTAATAAAATTATACCACGGTCGCCTTCCTACCGTATGCTTTGCATAACGTCTATTCCCAAGGTACGTGGGGTCTCCTGTTTTTTTTTGTTTACTTATCCCTTAAGAGTAGCAGTGTTGTACCCCGTCTCGGTGGTAGTGGACAAGCTTGCTCCTTCCCTAATGTCGTATAGGCAGGGATCAGATAGAAAGGTAGGCTGTGTTTTAGCCGACCATTACCAAATCATGAAATATTTTTCCAGTGACCGCCATGCGTTTTAAGTTGAGAATGTGTTTTGAGTTGACTTGATCATCGGTATTGTATACAATTGCGGAAGCAAAAATCTTGAGAGCCTGGCCTCACACATCACAGGCAGTTAACACCGCACAAGATCCGCAGGAATTAGAGTGGTAGGCCTAGGTAAGCTGTCCATATTGATTCCTCTGTACCGTGGTTGCGAATGGCCCAGACTCATGCGTTCACCTGTCTCTCCATATTATTGCCTCATTTATACACATATATAGGGCTGCAAACTTGACGAGCTTTGCTTGACCTCGCTCCTTTCCTCTCATCCCTCAGTTCCTCGTTCTCTCTCCATAAAATTACGTTTAGATTATAGTTAGCACTTCTTTTTAGCTTGATTTTCAGACAATAAAATAATTATATTTTAAAAACAACAGAGCAAGCAGCCCTTGATCTATTATTTCTGTAAAAGGGGCATGCGAAGCTTGGTGCGTCCATGCTGCTTTCTTTCTTTCTTTCTTTCTTTCTTTCTTTCTTTCTTTCTTTCTTTCTTTCTTTCTTTCTTTCTTTCTTTCTTTCTTTCTTTCTTTCTTTCTTTCTTTCTTTCTTTCTTTCTTTCTTTCTTTCTTTCTTTCTTTCTTTCTTTCTTTCTGCATTATTTCTTCCTTCGATTTTTATGTTTTTTTCTTTCTTTCTCTTTTATTTGTTTATTTACTTCTCATTTCGCAATGCTCCCTCCTTTTCCTCTATGACGCAAATTGACCCTGCAGGTGCTTCGAGGCGCAGCTCTTCAGCTGCTACAGGCGACCTTATCTGTCATGTGTTCACATCAAGGCGACAACAAAACGTGTCGACGTGAAATGAAAAAAAAAAAATTGGCCGGAATCTACATGTTACACGTCAAATGTCGTCGAAAGACGATAGTCTTGCATCTGAAGAGAGTAAACAAAATGTTTCTTTGATGGTCTGCGCAAGAAAATCGTTGAATAGTATTCTGTAGGCGCTGCGTTAGAGCGCCTCGAGCGTGTAGCGGAGACGAATGAGCGCATCGAGCCACGTTATACACGAACGCCATCTGGCAGTTATATTCGAAAATGAAGGCGTGCGCACCCGCGGAGAGAGATGCGCGTTAGTCTCGGAGGTGATAAGGTGTAGAACTAAAGGCAACGGCCAGGTGCCATCACCATGCCGTCGTAGCAAAGCGTTGGAAGCATTTACCTTTTTGAGCATCGTGTTGCACTGTCAGCGCAGCGCGATAAGCGCTACAGTGCATAAAGTTACTTGTGTGTGCCTCTTCTAGTATAAAGGCAGACATACAAAACATCGACGCGTTGTTACGGCACCTCATATATGCGCAATAATTGCTTTTTAATTGACAATCGCACAAGTATGAACGCTAAACCTTGAGCAATATGACTGGGCGCTGCGGATGGGGTTGGCCGTTTGGTGCCGTTTTAGGTATCGATAAGGGCAGAAAAACAGACAATTGTACAGACAGACTGACAGACTTAAGGGCTCATTTTTCCGTGTTCTGATTCAATAATATTGACATCCAATAGACAATAATGTTAAGGAAAGTATACAGGAAGTTATCAGACTGAATCGTAATATAATTGTGAAGAAAGAAAAGTAGATGAAAAGATAACTTGCTGTGGGCTGCTGAGTGGTGGAGCATCGAACACGTTATTCGAAGGTTGCAGGCTCGGTTCCTGCCCACGGCAGGTTATCTTTTCACCTACGTTTGTTTCTTCACAATTACAATACAATTCGGTCAAATAACTGCCTCTATACTTTCCTTGGCATCAGTGTCTGTTTGATTTCCTCAGCTATATTTATATATATATATATATATATAGCTGAGCGTATGCCCTGACGAAGGCCGGTCCCCGGCCGTAACGTTGGCAATAAAGCATCGTTTTTCGTTTGCTCGTTCGCTTCTTCTGGTGATTTATAACTCGACCGGAATCCAGGAAGACTTTCAAGAAATATATATATATATATATATATATATATATATATATATATATATATATATATATATATATATATATATATATATATATATAAGGAGGGACCGTTGGTACAAGAGCTTAAGCTATGTCTGGACTCAACACGCAGTTGGGGTCTGTCTTGGAGTGCTGTGGTCCTGATTACTATAAAAAAATATGTGCACATACAGACGTGGCACTGAATATTTTTTGCGGCAAAGTTGCAAACTTGCCAAATAAACTCATCTAGTATGCCAGGTTCCCGTTCTCAAAATCTGGCGCGGCGTGCCTTGTGAGTTTAACCGGAAACTGCGTCTTCCGCAACGACGCTGTGCAGCGCAAACATTCTTCGTGTGTCAGGGCACAGGAAATGGCTCGTACGTGGAAACGGTAGACTGGTAATGACTGTGCGTGAAAATTATTCGCTGCGAATGTATACGTGTGCGGTATAGCGAATGACCTCTGAGCTGATCTGAGTAGCGTTGTGTTCAGTGGCGCCACACTGAGAAGCATGCTGTACGCGTACTTGCGCATTCACATGTGCGGATGCGCTGGCTTGTCCATATATAAGTAAACAGCCGTAATGGTAGCGGATAGAGAAGGAAGCAATGAGAAGCGCGTTCTTGTCCATGGTTTAGAACAATCGCAAATGAGGGAGAGAGAGATAAGCACAATAACGTGTGTTGGGACTTAACGTCCCAAAGCCCCGATGTCAATATGACATGCCGTCGTGGGGGGGCTCCGAGAATTTAGATCTCCTATAGGGTTTTAACGACCACGTAAACTTAAACACATGAGCATGGCTCAACATTTTTTTTATTGGGTGGACGTGACCCATCGAAAATGTGGTCGTCGCCACCGGGATTCGAGTTAGTCAGCAGTCGAGTGCCACAACAACGAGACCACAGGAAGTGCAGGGAGGTTAGGAGGGCCTGTACACGCGCTTTCATCACAGCAACACAGCACGTAACGGGACACCTACCGCACGCAAGTGGAGGACGAAAGAGCGACGCCTATGCGATTGTTCGACCTCGCCTTGTGTGCGGCGGGTGTCCCGGCGCATCGTGGTGGTTAGAAGAGGAGAAATGCACCTTATTTCTCCAGCCCGGTCGGGAGCACGGCGCAGTGCCTTCCCAGGGCGTGCGCTGCGGCTGTGTGGAGAGCGCGTGTAGAGGTCGCGCCCGGCCTGCTACCCCTCGCAGGGTGGGGGAGAGGGGGCGTAGTGCTGTGACGAAAATGAATTTTAACACCAATAAGCTGTTGGGTAAACGTTGCCTTCGTTCAGCAGTACTTTTACGCATAGCTATGACGCATCGTCTCACTAACGTACAAAAATATCTATTGTATGCTGGTATTGGGCTGCCGGGTCTTCCTTCGCTATAGACCCCTGTGGTAACTGAACGATTTCGCGCTACTAAGTTTCACCGCATCCAGACACGGCACGGCGTCCGCATTTTTGTGGGAGTCAAATTCAAGGACGTCAGATTATTCTTGAAAATGGTGCAATCGTCTATGGCTTGATTCATAACCAGGTCGTCATTTCAGCGTCTCAAAACACCCGTATTAAATTCACGCGTGCTTTCAGTTGCACCTCCCCGTAAATTCTATTGAAAAGAAATCGAGTCAACAGAAGAACATCAGAATAGTTCTGAAGCGGCTGTTTAACTAAAGATTCATTTATAAATTTTGTTTCCCTTACGAGAATACTGAGTCGTGGTCTTTGAAATTCAAAGTTAACAATTCCCTGGCGAAATTACACATGGCTCTGTGGTTAGTTGGCGAACCGGCTGCATCATGCATTACGGGCGCAGATATCCTTGTTCTGGCTTCGTTATCGTTGTTAACGTATAATTGGCTCTGCAGGCCAGCGACGCCATGCTCCCATATGCATGCGCTGCTAAGGCCTGGAGCGTCTCATGCATAAGTTGAAGGTATGCTCTTTGCAGTGTCTTGTGAATAGCGGCTCAAGGTATGAACAATCTGAGGGAGCTGCAATAATACAAAGTAGGTACGAAGCTGGCGGTTTCTCGAATCGCGAGCGCTCCTGTTTCAGCCGAACATTATCATTGTTATGCTTCGTGTACGCTTACCATATTATATTGCGTTAGTTACTTCGTCGCTTCCACCAGCATAAATATTTTGGGGTGCCGCATTGTAATCAAAGACCTGATGAGCACCGCTGCATATGGCATGGTCAGCTCGACTGTTGTGTAATCACGCCCAATATGTATTTTTTACTGGTTTGATAATGGAATGTTAGGTATATGCTTAATATAAAGCCTTGGTTTGTGCGCTGCATTCGCACAACAAGCTTCTGCACGGTAGCGCACACCCTGCTTGAGTATGGGAGACATGTAGTTTACAAGGTAGACGCTGATTTTACGAGGTTTTACATTTAGTCGGTTCATCAAGTCAACTTGTTAAGTTCTGTGAGACTTGATTAATGTACGAACGTCTGTGGCCACTTGTTTTCTTGTTTCCGATATATGCGAGCCTGGCATTCGTGCTGTTAATCCACATACTTCCTCCTCCCCCAGTTTGGTCACATGCATAATTAGCGTCAAGAAGGTAGTCGCGAGGGCTCAAACAAAAGGGTTCAGCACCACCAGTAGTAGCAAAGTTTCTGTAAGGTGGCGAAAAACCTAAAACATCTGTTAAACACTTTCATGGACGAATGTTATTTGACAGCTTAGGGCACGTGTGCTTTTAGCACGCAGTGTATGACGCCAAAACGTGCTCCCGCAAGGGCTTCACGGTATCAGGTGAAGAATGCATCCTCTTCCGAAAGCCCATTCGGACACGGAGCTCGTCTGTTATTGATCAAACTACACCGCTTCGTGGTGGCCGCTGTACGGCTTCTTTGCAATTTTCGCTGCAATGATATGGCTCCACATTTCTCGTCCTGCCGCTTCGAGTATACGTCACTGTATTACCTAGACCGCTTGTTCGGTATTCGTTGTTCCACGCGTAAATATACACTCTTTCGAACAGACAGTCTCAGGTCTTACCACTGACCAGTAAACAATGTCCGCATGATCGCTCTCCCGTGATGTAAATAAAAAAAAGCTACGTAAAGACGCGAGAAAAAAAGCGAGAGCACATACAGACTACTCAGAGAGAGAGAGAGAGTATCCCGGCGATGTGCGCGTGGCGCTCGCATTCTGCCGCCCTGGCTGCGATCCGGCCGGGCTCTTGTCATTACACGGAGGGCGCGCGCAGACTTGAATATTTGACGCGGTCAGGGCCCCAGCCACCGGCACGACCGTTGAGCAGCAGCATGTACTTCGCGGGTCTTGCCATCTTCGCGCGCTGATCACGTGATGCAAGATGAATGCGGCCCTATAAACAGAGGCCCTCGCTTGCTCACTTGCTCCTTGTACCTCCTCCGTGCATCATCGCCACGTGGTGCTTTTGTTTTGGATCACTCGACCCGAATTCTTATTGATGCCCACGGGCACGACATTGACGCCGTTTGTGCAAACGTTAGACCTGAGAAAGCAATCGAACGCGGACCTTCGTTGATGTTTTTCGCAACTCCACGAGCATGTAGCTCTGCTTATCGCGGCTACAGTTGTTTTCACCGTGGGCACTTCGTTTCACCTGGGAGCACAGCTGTGTGAATCGATTGCTCTCATTCACTCGTCCAGCGATGGTCATGGTCGTTAACTGTATACATAGCCTTTAGTTTCCAAAAACTCAATGCTGAGTGCGTCGGGAAGTTGTGTTGCCAGTTAGAACCAGGTCAGTGAATTCCGAACGAACATTCGATGTAGCTGTTCGCGAGTACTCAAGCAGCTGAGCCTACTCGAATGCAGCGCTAACGATTCACTGCGCTTCTTGACCGGTTCACGATATTCTTGGTAGTATTTTTGTAAGCAGAAAATTAATTTAGAATATTGACCCGTATTTGTGACAGCATGTTACGTTAGAATTGTTCGTAAAGAAAGAGGGCGAGAGGTGTGAGAAAAAGGTAGCAAGGTTTAAATGTTAACAGAAAAAGAAACCTCCGTTTTGGATAATTCTACTGAATATTGGCGTTTGTGATATCACCAGCAAAGGCTGACGTTCAGAGCACTTACACTCGAAATAATTTTAGACGCAAAGCTCCTTAAGGCGTGGGTTGGTTGTCACCTGTATGTATTGTTACGAATTGGGTTTGATGGCATCTTACTGCTGCCACCACTGTTAGGATTTGCTGTTGTTGTGATGGTAGCGGTAGCCGAGAGCGGCGAGCAGTCGAACATACTTCTCTGAAGCTTCCGCCTAGAGGTGGAATAGGGAGGCAATGGTTTTCAAAACAGCAACAGGTAGGAACGTATACTAAACCAGCAGGTTATAGTTTGTACAGAGCCGGCCAGCGCGACGACGTAGGCTGAGGCAATATCCCTCAAACATGGGGCTGGCACGGCCTCAAATAATATTTTTGGTCCTTTCACTGAGACCAGTTCTCGGTGCTCGGCGGAGAAGATGCAGCTTTGCCCGGAACTGCACGGTGGTTCGGCGGAGGAGGCGACGCTTTCCTCGTAACTGCACGGTGACTCGCTGCCGTTTGCGTGGAAGGTGGCGCTGGGAGAGGGGAAAGTTTGCCGGAACAGTGCTCGTTCTTGTGAGAAGAAGCCCTGCCGAACGAGGACCATGTTTGTGGCATAACAGTATGCATGTATATAGTAACCACCTCACAACATATCCACGCATGATGATGAGTGGGTCGAAGCTTCGGTGTGTTTTATCGGCAAACCGTGAATCATCTCCCGGCCACGTCAATCCGTTCACTGTCTGTCTGAAGGACGGACGGACAGATGGACGAATGCACGAATGGACGCATGGGCGGACGGATAAGCGCATGGTCGGACTCATGGACGAATTCCGATATGGACGCATGGGTGGATGAATGCATGGACGGACGCACGGGTGGACACATGGACGCACGCACAGACGGGCAGACGGACGCAGGAACATACGCACGGACGAACGGAAGCAAGAACGAACGGACGGGCGGAAGCACTGATCGACTGACAGATGTTTCGTCCCACCCATCATCATTCACACCGTAGATATGCTGTCATTTTTTTAGTGCTGTCATGGTGTTGTTGCTTTGGTCTTCATGCGCACTAATATAAGGTTAAATGAACATTCGCATAACGTTACGACCTTGTGTTAGTAAAAGCATTACCACCTCGACAATAAATCTTCCTAAATAAAGAAATTTAGTTTCGCGTTCACAGCAGCCGTACGGATACAGCCTCCCATCGAAAATGACTGGCAAGCTGCTTCCGCAAGGGTTTTGCGGACGCCGAAGTAAATCTGTTTAATGTGTCATGTATAACGTCCCGTGGCTCGTTTGCTGAGAATGACGGCGTCAGACGAAAGGAACACTGCGTGATTAGCTGCACAGCACGATTGCATGTCGGAAGAAGGCAAATTATTCCTCAGAGTCCATCGAACGAAAAGGAATCACGTGCTCAGCACGATTTCTGTTGACCGGTAGTGAAGGCCCAGCACTGGCTCCTAAATATTCAGAAAATGCTTCATCGAAGTGTGTCTCTCGAGCCGTCGCGCTTACGGTATGTGTTTTCGGTGCTTTGTTGTTGTGTTCTTCAGCGTAGTGGCCGTGCAAAAAAGACGGCAATCCCAGGAGAAGTGTTGTACACGACTCGAGGTTACAGACGCGGAATCAAAGCGGGATAAGTACCGAATAAAGATTGAGTTTCACCCACTTCAATTTACGAATGTCAAACGCCAACTCATAACGAATCGATGCCAAGATTTCTGCTTCCCGTCGTTGTCTCCGCGTCCCCTAAAAATTATTGTGCGCTTACCCAGACACAATATTTACCGACTACAAACCCGCTGCACTGGCATACCGTCGCGGTACACTTTGCCAGGCGGCATTAAGAATTCTAGCATCTGTTCAAATAACTGTGGACAAGCACATCCAGTGGTTCCCGGGTCATGAAGGGATCAACGTTCAACCAGGGGTCCTCAACGGTAATGAGCTGGCCCATAACCTCGCGCGTGATCTTACGTGCCGCGGGGGGTCGCGGTCCGGCTCACTGGCCGGGGACACCAACACGCACCGGGAGCCACTCCTATCATATCACGAAATTCGCTCGCACTATAAGTTATTTAGAAAGGAATTCTCCGCACCTCGCTCAACACTAAATAAAGCACAACAATTAACGCTTCGACAGCTGCAAACGCACAGTTACCCCAGCCCCTACATCTGCAGCAAATACCTCCCAGATATAAGGCCAGAATGCCCCAAATGACAAAATACAAGGTGCGATTTAAGTCACATCCTGTGGCAGTGTCCCGCGCTAAACGCTAGCTTCGGGTCCCCTCTCACCGAGGACGACTGGATCAACCGCCTCAGGAGCCCCGACGGGGCCCTTAAACACCAGGCCGTCCAGAAGGGCCAAAAGGTGGCTGGCGAGCTCTGACACCCAGTCCCCACATGGGCGGAGCCACCGGGCTGGCCCCCGTAAGAGGTGTCCAGTCCCCTTCAGGATCTTTAATAAAGTTAATTCTCTCTCTCTCCCCAGAAAGTTCTGGCGTCTCCGAAAGAAAGAAACCAACGAAGCCAACTGATCCAGTGTGCACTGAAATGTAAGAAATGGTGTCTGGCGTTTGTGTTGTTTTACATGCTATGTATTTTTAGCGAACTTCGGCGACTTTGAGCGTATCTATCTATCTATCTATCTATCTATCTATCTATCTATCTATCTATCTATCTATCTATCTATCTATCTATCTATCTATCTATCTATCTATCTATCTATCTATCTATCTATCTATCTATCTATCTATCTATCTATCTATCTATCTATCTATCTATCTATCTATCTATCTATCTATCTATCTATCTATCTATCTATCTATCTATCTATCTATCTATCTATCTATCTATCTATCTATCTATCTATCTATCTATCTATCTATCTATCTATCTAGCCGCCTACGACCTTTAGCTCTCCTGGCCGTTTCAATAGTGGTTACGATACCAAACTTGATTGATTGATTTGTGGGGTTTAACGTCCCAAAACCACCATATGATTATGAGAGACGCCGTAGTGGAGGGCTCCGGAAATTTCGACCACCTGGGGTTCTTTAACGTGCACCCAAATTTGAGCACACGGGCCTACAACATTTCCGCCTCCATCGGAAATGCAGCCGCCGCAATCGGGATTTGAACCCGCGACCTGCGGGTCAGCAGCCGAGTACTTTAGCCACCAGACCACCGCGGCGGGGCGATACCAAACTTGGTATGGCATAACATGACTGTAGAAAAACATATTAGACTGGTCAGTACATGAAAATTATGACATGCGTGTCATTAATGTCATTATTTACATTTATAGGTCCTGCAGCTTTTGCGGTGGTTTGGTTCACATGGCATGTTGAAAGACTGGTATTGTATGGCATGATTGCATGGCGAACACAAGTGACAGACCCTAACATGAAAATCCTGACTTGCGTGTCATGCAACAACTTGACTAAATGCCGCGCTCACGAAGCGCTCGCGGCCGTTTCGCTAGCGTCACATATACCAGATTTGGTATTACGGTACGTGAATGGGTGGCGAAGGTATGTGACTGGTGCAAACATGATAATCATGAGATGCGTTTCATGTAAAGTGGACAAACAACGGAATTTAGGCTGATCGCGTTTTAATTTTAACGTGGATGTAATCAGTGAAGCGCGCCGAAAGTTCTTAGAAATGCCCTATCAGAATTTCTGAGAAATCAAGATATTGTTTTCAATAGCCGTAACGGGCAGAATTTTACTTACATTTGAGGAAGCTGCGTGATAACAACACACCTTTTAGGCTTATTAATGTTTCACTAAGTAAGCAAACGTTCTTCTGCGAGAAGCGCAGGACATTCATAAACGTTTCATTTAGAAGAGAGACCCTCCAGCTTACCAGTGCTTGAAAGAGTTGACAACAACGAAGGGATTATGAAGGTGTCTAACAAAGGAGCAGGCACCTTTGATAAATGGCGCCGTCGCCTGCGGGTTAATCTTTGCTTGCTTACTGAGATATCAGGGGACCTCATTCAGCCACTGTGCAGGCGAAGCTGCGTACAAGGAAAGGCCGGAGTTATAAGATGCGGCTCCATTTGTCCTCGTGGCAGGAACCAAGTCTACATAAACAAAACTGTTGAATTCGAAAAAAAGAAAGATAGCACAGCACAGCTATGATGTGGGAACACGCGGCAGCAAACGTGCTAGCTCAGAATGCAGTCTCTATGACCCATGTCGTCGGCTTGGTTAGCACGATGATGATAAAAAAAGAAAACAGCAAAGCTCCACCTGGAATCCTACCACATCCACACAACTGATAACACCCTCGATTGCAACTCAGGCACTCAAGCTCCGACATTAAGCTCGATGCCTAGGTGACATTATCAAACCAATACAAACGCCGCACCTAAAAACTTTTCATCCTTGGTAAACTACGTCCCCGTAGAGGGACCGAAATGTCGTGTTTGTTTTGGGCATAGGTCTGCGCTTGCTATTTCCCGCCATGAATTTTCCCGACCAGACGGGCTTCATCGATTATTGAATTCATGGTTGGAACCAAGTTGCTCGGAAAATGCAACTTTTGTGCAGAGACGGGCACAGCCTCTTTCCTTGTTGCGCACGTGAAAAAAAAAAAAACCGTATTTTTCTTCAAACGCTTAGAGTCTTTACTATTTATTCAACTTAAACCGCAATTTTGTAAATTAGGAAGTGTGAACCACAATTACCCAGTGAGCTGCAACAAATGTTACGCTAACCACGCGAGTGCCCTCTTTGTGAACGCAATGAAAACGGTACGTTATGCAAGGTGTACACATTTCTTATTTGCATGTCGTGCGTGTGTTTGTGCTGGGGATAGAGGGAGTAGGTGAGAGAGAAAGGGCGTAGAAGTTTGAGAAGTAGTTGTCTTGTTTACCTCTTAAGCCCTGACTGGGTAAGTAGAAAAGTTATTTGCCACCTTCATTAAGAAACGTTCTGGCAGCTTTCGCAAACTGCCGTCGATTGCTCAAGGCATGTGAGTTGGGCCCCACGCTTTCTGCTTTCACCGTGTTGCGTTGGCGGCGAGTTTTGTCGCACGATCGCGATGCATATTTCAGGTAGCAGAACAAGTGTGCTGGTGGAAAGCGCAGTGACAATGCCCATGCGCAGCATTTCTCGCTGGCAGACTTGTGTGTATGTTTGACAGCTCGGCTGGTTTTTTATCTCTTGAGCACGTACGGGCCATGGTTCAGAATAAGTCATTCGGGGTCGTGTTAATTGTACTTCCAGGGATGCCTTCAAGCTTTGCGGTATACTGCATTCGGACGCACACCTTGCCGAGGACCTCTCAAGGAGTACGGCTACAGGAATGTTGCCGCGCACAAGAGCCCTTTGTCGAGACGGCTTGCGACATTAGGCGACATGGTCTTGCGCATGAAGTCGAGCCGTCGAGCTTCACGGCTGTCTGCGATGCGAGTCAAAGTGCAGGCGGCTAACAATGTTAAGACGAAACCAGGAGGACGGCCTGCAGCCTCTTCTTGCTCATTTCGGCCCATTTTTTACTTTCATTCTACGCCCTTTCGAACGAGCACTTCGAGCCATGGACTCTTTTTTTTTTCTGGGCGTGGCTTGTTTTCAAAGAATGGACGAAGGTGAGTGGTGAGGCCTCGAGGGTTTGTCAGTTTTGCTTCGCCTTTTTTCTTCTTTGATCGCTTCGAATGAAAGTTTGTTCCGGTCTGTTTCTCGCGAGAACTCTTTCCGTTCTTCCTAATCCTCGAAAGCGCTTCCTCTTCGTTTGGTGCCATCTCACGAGAGCGCGGCCGAGCGACGACAAGTTTCGATCAATTTATGTTAGTTGGCTGCGAGGGACGTCTCTTTGCAGCGGCTAATGACGTGACACCTTAAGGTGCCATGTGAAAAAAAGAAGAATGAAAAGAGTGTGGCCTTTGTGGAATTCGGTTCTTGTATTCGTCGTGGCAGAGTGGTTTCTTTCTTTAACGGTGGGTAATGGTGCTGTTATTTGCTTGATCGGCTAAAATGAAGCACTGCGCTTGAAATGAAAAAAAAAAACAACAACAACAACATATACGTATAGACGAACAAGGCATGGTAAAATAACGATTTCATTTTGCGCCAGAGGCCTTTGGTATATGATATGATACGACTAGATTTTCTCACTTGTCTAGGCTATCTTTTAGTGGCTGGCTGGTGGTATATGATAAGAAACAAGTTTTAGTGTTCGTGCCGAATAAAATGGTAAAGTTTACGGCTGCTGCTGGTGAAAAGTACGAAACTGAAGGTTACTCGTGTTACATTCACTGTCACTAGTGCACATTATGTCACACAACATTTTGACAACGCCACATTTTCATTACTGCCAGCTATTGATATTGATATTCTTGAGAAATTCACGCTTTGTTTTAGCTGCACTTTCTATTGAGAACCTTTGATTGAAACTTTTACGTGTAGTATGCAGGTGAGAAATTATGTGTTGTAGAAGTATTACCCATTTACGTTCTTCCTACTTACTATTACGAATGTGCATAGCTGAAAATGTACACGATGGGAAAATAAGTACAAGTCTTCGTGGAGCCAAAGTGGTAACGCCGGCTAGTCGTTTGCTGAAGCTGGCAATCATTTTCGCTGCGCTACTAATACACACACAGAGAGGACAGAGAAACAGGATGAGTGATACGCATCAACTGGTTTTATCCCAGACACGAGCGTGTTGAAAAACACTGCTCACGCGCTAACAGTACACAAGCGAAGATGTATTTTCACGCAATTAACATGTCAGCATTGCGAGCATTCGCCGTTTATAATTTCTTTTCGACGCCGTGTTCAGATCGTTTATCTCCACGGTGCTACTGCATAATGCACTCATGTGATCGATTACGCGCAAATGTTCTCCGCAGTACAGGGAAATGAGCGCAGCGTGCGATACTGTTATATTTGTGAACGCTTTTAAACATAAAATGGGAAATGGGTAAAAAAAAACTACAGTAGAATCCACGTGATCCAAGTTGTTGTCTCGGGCCGACACCTATGCAGAATATCCAGAAAACTAAGACAATGCGTAATAGTTTTGACAAAATGATATGTAAGATTTAACGTCCGAGAACCACGATATGATTATGAGACACGCCGTAGTGGAAGGCTCCGGAGATATCAACCGCCTGGAGTTCTTTAACTTGCACCCAAGTTTAAGCACACGGGCTTACAGTATTTCCGCCGGGATTTGATCTCCCGACCTGTGGGTCTGCAACCTCAGCCACTAGACCACCACGACGGGGCAATGCGCAACAGTATAGCTGAAAGCTGTACTATATAGCACTACGGGTTAAGACTGCTGCACAAATTCTGAATTGTGCTCGAAGCTCACATGCTTCAGACTATTGTTCTTCGGTGGAGTCAAATCTTTGAAAAACTCGATGCCTCGCATCATCTTCATCGTTTTTTCATCAATTTTGTGACTTTCACTTCGGCTTTCTAAGCCCTTACGCACAATAGGACAAATGTAAAAACAAATGTGACCACTGTGCTGCTCCCAGTGGTTAGTGAATGAATGCAGTGGTTACGGCAGATTTCTTCCTTCGTTGTAGTCAATGTAGAGAGAATCAGTGCGACATGCTGTCCCCTAGAAAGGCAGGGTCACTTTTCGTCGAGCTCTCAAAAGTCGCCGAGGCTCGCTAACCACGGCTTGCGTTATAGCTTATATGTCATCTTCCCGTTTTCGTGAAAAAGACAAAAAAAATCACAGAATATCCACAGAGAGAATGATTATGAGTAGGGTGAACCATCCGTTCGTCCATGTTTCCGGATGGACAAACGGACAAACAGAGACACGGACGGCCGTCTCTGTGTCCATCTGTCCGCCCGGCACGGACTGAGGCACGGACACACGAATGGGCGGACAGATGGACGAACGCGCAAACAATCAGATGGATGGACGAAAGCGTGAGTGGGCAGAGAGGTGGAGGGACGCATGGACTCGCGAACGGGCGGACAGAAGCGCGGATGCACGGAGGGACAGATGGAAGCACAAATGGGCAAACGGACAGAAGCACGGATGAATGGACGCTTCACCCCATTCATCATCATTTATTCCGTGGATATGCTGCGAAAGCCCTAACATCATTTAGTCGCATTATTCGCAAGGACATGTCCGCACAATGCCATCTATTGACCAACTCATAAACTAAAAGTGGCTACATACTACTACTACTACTACTACTACTACTACTACTACTACTGCTACTACTACTACTACTACTACTACTACTACTACTACTACTACTACTACTACTACTACTACTAAGGCGGGAACAACCCACAGGCTAAGAAGCTTCACCCCTCAATCATGAACCCGAAAGCACTGATGGCAATGTGCGTGATACTCAGCCGACGCATGAAGGTCATCACTTATGTCAATTTTCTATATGAGTCACTTGTATCTCCTTAATCGCAGTTCATCCCAATGAAGGCATTTGCTTTGTCTGAAAGAACGGCCATGATGTAGAGCTGCGAAGTAAATCGTAGGAGGCTAGACGGTCATACATATTCACAGATGCGCACGTACGCCGACGGCCCTTTAGGAAATTGAAATTGGATGAGGCAAAAAAGGGATAGGTTATACTGGTTGCGCTAAACATACCTTATGAAGGGCAGCCGAAATTGGCAGATCACATGTACAGAGGGAATCGATGATATGAGAAGCACGAATGAGGAAGGTTGATAAGTCACTTTAAAATAAGCACAACGTTATGAGGTGGAGGTAAATGATGCGGTACATCACTTCCGTGTCATAATTATCATGTTTGGATGTGTTGTTTACCTCCGTCATCTATTCAGGTCACGTGATAATAAATTTCGTATATGTGGAGCTAGTGAAACGGCCGCGAGCTCTACGAGGGTGGTATGGTGTCATGTTCTTACGTGACACACGTATCAGGATTATCATGTTTTCACCAGTCATATATTTCGTCATCCATTGACGTCATGTAACGCCAAATGTGGTATATGTAGAGCTAGCAAAACGGCCACGAGCGCATCATGAAGGGCCTAATATACTCCTATGTAGCATTGACGCGCGCGCATGCTGGGCACAGCAACTCTACGTTAGCAAAACGCGAGCACTCTATAGTCTGACGCCAGGCGCGACAAGCGTCCATCGGCGCAGCCCGATGCAACCGGTGCGAAATGCGACACGCTGCATTTCGCGCCAACGCGTTACCCAGACAACACTGCGTCTCCCTCTTTTGGTGACGGAGGGGCGCCGGATGCGCTGAAACGCGCAAGCGTCAAAGCAACGCAGCCTGGCGCGCGCCTGCGAATATATAGCAGGACCGGCGCCTGGCGTGGCAACGCCGGCGTGAAGCGACTAAATGAGCGCCGGCGAGCACGCGCACCGCGTCACGTGGAAATGCATTTGCGCCTTGACTGTGGCATGTAGTAATGTTCTCACATGACACACATCTCATGATTATCATGTTTGCACCAGTCACACACCTTCATCATCCATTGACGTCACATAATACCAAATTTGGCACATGTGACGCTAGCAAAACGGCCGCGAGCGCATCATGAGCGTAACATGTAGTCATGTTGTTACATGACACGCATCTCATGTTTATCATGTTTACACCAGTATCATACCTTCGTCATCCAATCACATTCCGTAATAGCATATTTGGTATAAGTGAAACTAGTGAAACGGCCACGAGCGCATCATGAGCGTAGCATGTAGCCATGTTATGACACGCACCTCATGTTTCTCATGTTTACACCAGTATCATACCTTCGTCATCATTTCACGGCCGTAATACGAAATTCGGTATAAATGAAGCTAGCGAGATGGTCGCCAGTTTAAAATGAACGTGGCATGTAGTCATGTTGATGCATGACACGCATGTCATGATTATCATGTTTGCACGAATCACATACCTTCGTCATCCATTCACGTACCGTAATAACAAATTCGCTATATGTGACGCTAGCGAAACGGCCGCGAGCTCATCATGAGCGTGGCATGTACTCATGTTGTTGCATGACACGCATGTCATGATTTTCGTGTTAGGGTCTGGTGCTTGTGTTCGCCATGCAATCATGTCATACCATACCAGTTTGCAACATGCAATGTGAACGAAACCACCACAAAAGTTGCAGGACCATGAAATGTAAATCATGACATTCATGACATATGATTTTCATGGTATGGCTAGTCGAATATGTTCTTCATACAGTCATGTTATGCCATATCAAGTTTGGTATCGATACCATTTTCGAAAAGGCCCGGAGAGCTAAATGTCGTAGGCGGCTAGACAGACAGACAGACAGACAGACAGACAGACAGACAGACAGACAGACAGACAGACAGACAGACAGACAGACAGACAGACAGACAGACAGACGGACGGACGGACGGACGGACGGACGGACGGAGGGACGGATGGACGGATGGATGGATGAATGGATAGATACGCTGAAAGTCGCCGAATTCACTAAGGAATGCTTCGCATTTAAAAACCGCGCTTTGCAAATGTTTTTGCGTCTAACGGAAAGGACATTGTCAAATGACTCTGGAAAACATCAACGTGTTCCATTAACCCTTCAAAGATCATGCTTTGTGGTCTGAACAAAGTTCATTCTAGAGAGAGCGCGTTTCGACATCATCCATTATGCCAACCTTGCTAGTGTGCATGGCACATAGTCATAACAGTGGCTTCGCAGACAGCTTCAGTGTTTTCCTGTTTTTCCGAAAACAAAATAAAACCTAACCATAACAACAAGGTCCCTCCAAGTCAGGTCTTTTCAGAGTAGGCTCATTGGGGTGCTTTACTAAACAACGTGAATTCCGGCGCTGCCCCTGCTTGATTAATGGAAGTACATTGACATTCACCGCGGTTTTACACGAGCATTACTCCCCAGCCCATTGAAATGGTTTTCCATGCACTCTATGCTTTGGAACATGTTGCGTTATCGAGGTCTTGAGAACTGACGCATGAAAAAAAGTCTTTGTTATTACCCTACATTAAAGAACAAAGAAAAGGAAACGTGTGGAACCCAGACCGGCGCCTGTGTACACACAACGTTAAGAGACACTGGAGGAAACTTAAGTATTCTACGGACTATTGTTTCCAAATTTCTTCCTGTACTTTCTTATAAATCGCGTGCACCGACCGCAATGAACGAGTGGTGTTCCCGTGCAGGCGCTTCATTGTGCTTGAAAGTCACGAAGCCAAACCGGCGCCGAGAGGCTGCTATCGTCGAAAACAAAAAGAGCCCGAGTGCATAAGCGAAGGAACGGGAGAATCTTCACTTTGTGTGTCTTGCTTCTCGAGCGTGTCTTGGCGTGGACGTGATGGACGTGCCTCACTCTGATCCCTCTCGCTCGCTTTCTTCGCCACAAGCCCTCCATCGAGCTGTTGCGGTTTAGCGCTCGAATAAACAGCTGGCAGCCCCTCCGTTCTCGTTTTGTTTCCCATTCTTTGTTTTTTCTGTCCCGCTCGTTTGTGTTGCTCATTTCAGTCGGGACATTCTTTCTTTTCAAGCGCCTTTGCGCTGTTGGCAACCGTAATGCGAAGCATTCGAGTAAAACAGCGGTTTGTTTCAACTCCAGGCCTCAACTTTGAATTGGATTTGCTCATCTCTTGCACAGATTTGTCTGTCCTCCTCGTCTCTCCCCCCTTCTCCTGACCGATAGAGACTTGAAGAAAGTGTAAGCGAATAAAAGACGGAAAGGTGACAAGGACACATCTGTAATTGCCCCGCGCGCAACGTGCCTTTGTACTTTTCGAAATTGTTAATTCATCGGTGTCCTTGCGAGCTTTATCTTTATCAACAAAGGAGCGCGCTACTGATGTTGGCACGTGCTTCGCAGGACGTAATATACTTGTTTCACTCACTCACTCGCTCACTTCTAGCACGTCAGCTCAATGTGTTTGATTCTCTACAGCATGAAATGTCTGCTGCGGTGCGACGAAGGCCAAGCTAAATATGACCTTCACAAGACAGCAGGCCAAGACAGTCCGGGTGTTCTGCTGTAGAATAACTGATGCACTTCTGACTTGAGCATCGTGGGTTTGAATAATCATGCGATAGCAGTTATACGGACTCTTTCGGCTCGATTTTGCCGCCGGTGTCACTCACCGTATATGTATACATATCTGTATATATGAAGATGCCAGAAAAAAAAACACAGGAAAAGACTCCACACGTGGTATCAAACTTGGATTTTTTGAATCGCGAGTGTGAGGCGTTAACCACTGCGCCACCGAGGAGCACTTTTTTCAACGTTCAAACGGCAGGCTATTTATATCTACCACTTACCGCTGCTGATGGGCATCTTGGGGGAAATTGTGTTTTCAGCATCACCAGCAAGACGGCGCAATGAGCGCGCGTCACCACATTGCGCAGCGACGTGCGCTGTAATCTCCCACGTGTATTTTGGCCCCGCTTAGAGGAGGGGAGTGGTGCTCTTTCGCGCGCCCTTGTCTCGCGGTGAGGAGGAGGGGAATATCGTACGTCTTGGCCGGCCTGGGACTTTACTTGGAACAATTCTGTTCCAAGTAAAGTTACCGGGCACGCAAAGGTCACTGCAATCATTGCGGTCTCCGTTTGCGAAAAAGCTCGTGTTTTTCAGACGCAGTGAAGTAACAACTGAGACACTTATTCACGTGCATCTGTACCCGTGAGTACGTTTCGTGCGTCATTTGTGCGTGAGAAACGAGGGGCATGTTTCAATCTGCTTTCCCTTCTGCGCGTGACCTTACAATTTGTTGCTATCGCGTTCATTGCTTCGCCTTGGCGGCAAAGCTTTGACTTTTTAAATGCGAAGCATATTTTAGCGAACTTTAGCGACTTCGAGGGCAGCTATCTATCTATATATTTATCTATCTAGTCGCCTACGAATTTTAGCTCTCCTGGCCGTTTCGATAATTGTATCAATACCAAACTTGACATGGTTGATTGATTTGTTGGGTTTAACGTCCCAAAACCACCATATGATTATGAGAGACGCCGTAGTGGAGGGCTCCGGAAATTTTGACCACCTGGGGTTCTTTAACGTGCGCCCAAATCTGAGTACACGGGCCTACAACATTTCCGCCTCCATCGGAAGACTTGGCATGGCATAACATGACTGTACGAAGAACATATTTGACTAGTCATAACATACAAATCATGACATGTATGTCATGAATGTCATGATTTACATTTAATGCTCCTGCACCTTTTGCGGCGGTTTAATTCACATGGCATGTTGCAAAACTGGTATGGTATAGCATGATTGCATGGCGAACACAAGTGACAGACCCAGACATGAAAATCATCACATGCGTGTCATGTAACAACATGACTACATACCACGCTCATAATGCGCTCATGGCCTTTTTGCTAGCATCACATATACCAAATTTGGTATTACACGTGACTAGATCACGAAGGTACGTGACTGGTGCAAACATGATAATCATGAGATGTGTGTCATGTAACAACTTGATTACATGCCACGCTCATGATGCGCTGGCAGCCATTTCGCTAGCTTCACTTATACCAAATTCGGTATTACGGGACGTGAATGGATGACAAAGGCATGATACTGGTGCAAACATGATAAACATGAGATGCGTGGCATGTAACAACATGACTACATGCTACGCTCATGATGCGCTTGCGGCCGTTTTGCTAGATTACATGTACCAAACTCGGTATTACGCGACGCAAATTGACGACATGGGTAAATGACACACCCAAACATGATAATCACGACATGTGAGTCATGTAACAACTTCACTACATGCCACACTGATAATGCGCTCGCAGCCGTTTCGCTAGCTTCACATATGCCAAATTTGGTATACGTGACGCCAATGAATGGCGAAGGTATGTGACTGGTACAAACATGATAATCATGAGATGCGTGTCACGTGAAAACATGACCTTATGCCACAGTCAAGGCGCCAATACATTTCGACGTGACACGGTACGAGTGCTCTCCAGCGTTCATTTCGTCGCGTCACGTCGGCGTTTGCACGCCAGGCTCCGGCCCTGCCATTTACTCGCAGGCGCGCGCCGCGCTGCATTGCTTTGACGCATGCGCGTTTCAGGACATCCGGCGTCCCTAGTCACGAAAAAAGCGAGTGCATCGGCGCGAAATGCAGCATGTCGCATTTCGCGCCAGTTGCCGTTGGGCCGCGCCGACGAATGCTGGTCGCGGCTGGCGTCAGACTATAGAGTGCTCGCGTTTTGCTAACGCAGCGTCGCTGTGCCCAGCGTGCGCGCGCGTAAACACTACATGGGAGTATATTAGGCCCTTCATGATGCGCTCGTGGCCGTTTTGCTAGCTCCAGATATAGTGAATTCGGTGTTACATGACGTCAATGGATGACGAAATATATGACGGGTGCAAACATGATAATCCTGACATGCGTCTCATGTTAGAACATGACAACATACCACGTTCATAGCGTGATCCTGGCCGTTTCGCTAGCTCCACATAAACTAAATTTGGTATCACGTGATGTGAATAGATGACGCAGGTAAACAACACATCCAAACACGATAATCACGACACAAAAGTCATGTACGGCATTATTTACGTCCACCTCGTAACGTTGTGCTGATTTTAAAGTGACATATCAACATTTCTCATTCGTGCTTCGCATATCGTCGATTCCTACTGTACGTGGGATCTGCCAATGTTTTATGGAAAGAAATAAATTTGCCGATTTCTGGTGCTTTGTTCACTTATTCACTTTACATATTCACTTCATTTTCTCTTGGAGAAAATGAAGTGAATAAGTGAACGGCGTCTTTACAAGTGTGATGCACAATTTTCAGTGTTCTATTACAAATACATCCGTGGTAATGAAAATTAAGGGTGCTGACTGTGATAAATAGTCTCGTCAAAATAAATGACAGAGGATTAATCACAGTTTATTAGGCAATTGATAATCGGTAATACTCGAAGTGATTTCTGCATATATTTGTGCGTACTTGGTTTTTGTTTGCATAGCGTGAACAGTAATGTATAAGATGTTCTAGTTGAAACTGGGTTTATTGGCGCAAGTAGTACTTGCACAGCAGGTCTATTGACGCGGAAAGCGGGCGGCAGCTACGGACCCAGGAATCACAGCACTCGGGGCAAACGCTCGCGCTTGGCTCCTCTCGCTAAAGGCGTGACCCACTGCGGCACATAATCTTCTTCGTATATACATAGTGTATTATATTTTTTCAGTAGATTGGCCGTATTTATACAAGTGCTAAGTACTTAGACTGCCTTACTGCAATTTTCTTTCATGCAAAGTGGTGGAGGGGGGGTGCAACTGTGAACAGTTTTACACTTCGCTGCGCTACGTTGTGCTCTGTATATGTTGCGTGTTTGCATCAGCCCCACATGTTTTGTCCCCGGCTGTACGGGCGGTTACAGGAAATCAGACACCACGACATTTCTTTTGTGCCCCACGCGGACCTGAGCATCGAGAGGCGTGGGTTCACGTTATTCCTCGTGGGGTAACGAACGGCCCAACAGATGACTTGTGACCGATATGCACTTTCATGAAGAGGGCATCCTGAAGACTTTTGCTCACGTCGTCAATGGTTAGAAGCTAAAGACGCCAAAGCAAAGCGGGGCCTTGTCCAAGGATGCGTTCCATGGATAATACCGAATTTTCCCGCTTACCTTTCAAAACCCGTGTCAACGAAGCGAAAGCTGTGCGGTAGGAGTGGGGGACTTTCCGACATGTCATCGGCGAAAAAGAATTGACTATCTCCGAGCACTGAGCTCAAAGACAAAGTAAGTCTAGACATGCCCTCAATGAGTGGTGCCATTTCACTTGAAGACATAAAAAAAGGTTTGTTTGCCGGCTGCATGCTGGCGGAAAGTCGTTGAGAATAGCGAGACAGGACGTCTTGTGGTGTTTGTAGTGCTCAAAGAAAAAGGGCGCCATTTGTGGAGCAATGCGTATTCGTCGCATAAGACATGACAGTCAGCATTGGCGGCCGTCACCGTCACTCAGCCAGGTTGCCCAGCAATGTATATACCATAACCCGATTGGCCGAACTTCTGAAGGACATAGAAAAGCTTTGATACTGTTAACTCATGGGTGTATTCGCGAGTTTTTGTACGTTCGCATTTAATTTTCAGGCGTGAAAAACACAATCACAAAATCTTGAACAAAATCCTGTCCTGTACTCTCTTGTGACTGTGGTTTTCGTGGCTTAAAATAAATAATAGCTATGGGGTGCATTCCCATGGCTTTTACCTGGTTCTGTAGTTATGTTGTTTTTCCATGCCCTTCACATTCTTTAACGACTCATGAAGAAGAGCTTTCAGCAACAGGCTTTGCGACTACAGGCAGCATGTTACCCGCAATGACTAGTTATAGCCGTCGCGGAATTGCTATGTACGGACCTAAAGAAACAAAATAGGCAGCGTATTGATAGTTCCCCGAAGCAGCTATATTGACTGTTGCCCCTTATACCCATGGTGTGGCACACAATCTTAAAAATATTGGAAATAAGGTGGGTCTCAGAGTGGTCATCTCTGCTCCAGAGAAACTGTCAAAAATATGTCGCGAAACTTGTCTGGGTTTGAAAGAAAAGAAAGGTTGCCAAATTAAGCACCGCAATAAATACGTTGAGTGCGCACTGTTGGTTATTTACAGAGCGCCCTTGTCATGTGGTCGTGCTTATGTGGGAGCTACTAAAAATGCATTAATGAGAGATTAATAGAGCACCACGACAAAGTGCAAAACGCTAACGATGGTCACTTGATGATCCACTGTTAGGAGTGCGGTTGTGTGCCCTAGTTCGATAACGCTTGCGCTTTCTATCGTGACAGAAATTTGTTCACCCGTTTGATCGTTGAAGCAGCAGAAATGACACGTGATGATTTTGAGTGTGTTAGTGCACCTTCTATCTCGCTCACGCGGTAAGAACTTTGTTTTTTGGATGGTGTGACAAGTAATAACAGATGAGTGATGTACGGCACTGCACGTGTGCTTTTTTTGTTCTGCCTTTTATTATTTTGTTTGTCTTTCACCCCCTTTATATACTCTGACGTTTGCAATAAACGTTTAGGTGAAGTTAAGCGCTTGTGTTGTGTGTTTCGTGTAATAGTTGCTGCGCTTCATACAATGATGAATTTTACAAAATTGTGTTTTTTGCTAAAAAACACATTTGGCTATTCTTGTATAAACTATTTTTTACTATATACAGAATGTTGCACAAAATTATACGGCCACATGCAAAACGTTCTGGGAAATGCTGTGATGTTAGTCGACTTCAATTCCGTAAATGTTTATTCTAAACAGCAGGTCACCAGGGATAATGTGGCTTTTTATGCCGATTTGCATGAACTGCTGGTCTGAACAAACGCCACCTCAAAAGCGATAATGTTTAATTCACGTGGGAGCGACTCACTTGCTGGATTTCGGGCCGACCGGTCGTGCGCTCGCGCGCTCCGCGCGCTTGCGATCTCCGGCGTCAGCGTGGCTCTGGCCGACTGGGCTCGCCCTACGTCACCTCCTGCCGCCGACGACCTTCCACCTCCGACGACAGTGCAGCTCTGACTTACTGGACTTCCTCTACGCCATCCACCAACGCCGAAAGGAGCTCTCGCAGGTGCGCCCCGTCCTCGGACTCCAGTGACCGTGCTCCCATCTTTCCTATCTCTTCTATCCCCTCATCTTGTCGTCGCTCGCTCTGGCTCACCACCTCACGTCTCTTCCTCTATTCTCCTTCTTCGGCTTTCCTACATCTTTACTCCTATCCTTTTTATCCCTCCTCACCCCCATCCCTCTTGAGCTACTGTGGCGGTGTCGCTCACTGAAGCAGACAATAACGGGGCTCACTTTTCTCTTCTTTTCTCTTTTTAAGAATCACTTCTCACGTGGGAGCACTACTGATAACAATAGTTTGCTTTGCAGGCGATTGGAAGTCGAAATCAGAGTCGTGAGTGGTTTCGATAGTGCTATTAGTGACGTGGACCACGTAATAAATGAATGGCCTTCGCCTCAATAAGCAACGGTGACTTTGCGGAAACTTCAAGGTGGTGACAGCACCTGCATTTTCTTTTAACGTGTAAGTAATATATGCCGCGCTCGACCAGGTTTTTTGTGACGTATTTCTGCCACTGATATAAGATTGCAAAAAAAAAAAAAATCGGCAGATCCCACGTATTTGGCAATCGACGTTATGCGAAGCATGTGGAGGGAAGGTGACCACCTTGTAATTTTGTTTTCGAGCGACACGGATGAAATTACGCTAAATATATGTACAAATGTTGCACGCATAGAATTGGAGATGTTTTTATAAACAGTTTGCACTTGCGCAACGATGCCAACTGGGACATGCGTTTTAGCAACACCAGAAGCTGATATGAAGTACTGATGCTTGCAAGGACGCTGGCCCTGGACACTGCTACCTAAATTAACTTCAGCGCATAGCAACTAACCAAAATTGGCGTTAACCGAACGTGACGGCTGTATCAAAAGAGTACAGATGTAGTAGTTCTAAAGTTGAGCAGGCAGCACTACAGAGACTATTGACATTTTACGAAGATTGGCGTCTATTTGAAAAGTAGTTCCGAGACCTGTCGTAGCTCTGTGGTAAAATGCTTCGTTGCCACGCGGAATGGTTGGGTTTGATTCTAGCTGGGATTCTGACATTTATTCTTTGCATTCATCGGGTTAACGCTACCGATGTCGGATAGTTCTTTACGCTCGCGTGTTAAAATGGTTCATGTGTGTTCTCGTCGTCCTGGGTAGATACTAGGTGTCAATCATACCAGCATACCAGCATACCAGCGGCACATACCCACCCGTGGGTATGTGCCAGAGTCTGGCGGGAAGTATTTGACGACGTACGCGACGGGATTGTGACATTCATGTCTTGACCAACGGGTCATATTTATCAAGCCATCTTCCCCCTGCCATGCTCATTTTGGTTCATGCCAAGTAAAGGGGGTGACCATGAGAGCATCCAAACGTAAGCGGCTAGATAGAAATAGATAGATAGATAGATAGATAGATAGATAGATAGATAGATAGATAGATACGCTCAAAGTCGCTGAAGTTCGCTAAGAAACGCTTCGCATTTAAAAATGCACAAAAAATAGCAAGAATAAAAACTGCAAGAAAAAAAAATCGTGGCATATCCAAGAAGTTAATGATAATGAGTGGGCGAAGCATTGCGATCGTTTGATGAATCCCGTGACGTTAACAACTCATGCATGTAAATGAAGGCCAAGCGGTTCACAAATATATACAGTGTCTATTGGTCACATAATATACATACATACATACATATATATATATATATATATATATATATATATATATATATATATATATATATATATATATATATATATATATATATATATATATATATATAAGGGAAATAAGTGTATACCTAAGGGCTCGTTTTTCCGTGTTTTAACACAATATTAATGAGGTATAACAGACAGTAATGCCAAGGAATGTACAGGGGAAGTTATTAGAACCAATGAAATGTAAATAAGAAGAAAGCAAAGTGCATGAAAAAATAACCAGTCGTGAGCGGGAATCGAACCTACGACCTTCGAAAAACGCGTTCGATGCTCTAACCACTGAGCTACTACAGCGGCCTTCCCCGCTGTAGTAGCTCAGTAACCCAAAAAAAGTGGATGGAGGTAAGGCCGCTGTGGTAGCTCAGTGGTTAGAGCATTGAACGCGTTATTCGAAGGTCGTAGGTTCAATTCCTGCTCACGGCTGGTAATTTTTTCATGCACTTTGCTTTCTTCTTATTTACATTTCATTGGTTCTAATAACTTCCCCTGTACATTCCTTGGCATTACTGTCTGTTATACCTCATTAATATTGTGTTAAAACACGGAAAAACGAGCCCTTAGGTATACATTTATTTCCCTTATTTCAATGAACGAGGGTCTCGTACTGGCAGACTTGGTGTGTTTAGGTTGTATAAGAGGGACAATTAATCAGCTGCCGCTCATAGTTCACGTGCTACGTGACGCCAAAACATGCGCATAAGAGTGTTTTCACACTCGCCGTTTGGCTTATAGATGGTGCTGACTGTCACTCCTACTTCTAAATTCACATATAAACCCAAAAAAGTGGATGGAGAGAAGGCCGCTGTGGTAGCTCAGTGGCTAGAGCATCGAACGCGTTATTTAAAGGTCGTAGATTCGATTCCTGCTCATGGCTGGTTATTTTTTTCATTCACTTTTCTTTCTTCTTATTTACATTCCATTGGTTCTAATAACTTCCCCTGTACATTCCTTGGCATTACTGTCTGTTATATATATATATATATATATATATATATATATATATATATATATATATATATATATATATATATATATATATATATATATGTGTGTGTGTGTGTGTGTGTGTGTGAGTGTGTGTGTGTTGCATTGAGTTGTGAATTTCGTTATGCATTCTTTATTAACTTTTGTGGTATCAAAATCTAGCCTGAAGTTGGCAAATACGAGGTCCGGACGCATTCCTCTGGTGGTTATTGCTTGTTTCTGGTCATGCGAAGTGCATTGAATCGTAGATCATATCGAGACGTCATCTACTGCACACGCCAGTAGTTGTTCGTCATCCCCATCATCGTAATCTTCATTTTGATCAGCCTCATCATCAGCGTCATGGCGTATGGTGGGTACCTTGCATTGCATGTGCTGTGCCGCGGTGACAGAAAGAAAATGTGTGTTCTGGAAGGCGCTTGTTCTTCATCTTCATGAGCGTCATCGTCATCACATATAGTGGGCACTTTGCATTTGACAGTAAGAGAATGCGTGGTCTGGAACGCGCTTATTTTTTATCGTCAGCTGCGTCACCGTCATCTGCAGCGGTGGCTGCGGCGCACAACGCCAACGCCTATCTATAAGGAGCTTCGCCCTTAAAAGCTGTGTCACCGAGAGTCGAACTCTCGCTCCGCAGCATGCGGCATGAACCAACTCGATCAAAAAGTGCACGTTCTTCGGTTTGCCAATGGCGAGCTGTTCATATGCACCACATACCGCTGGCAGTACTCAGAAATTGGTAACTGCATTGTGTTATTGCCGTCATTGGCGCGATTGCGCGAAGAGTCCAGAGGGCGCTCTTGTAAGGCCGTCACCCCGCGAGTTTCAATGTGCGCGCCTACGCAGGGCATGTAGCTCGCGCGCGCTTATCTCGTGATTGCGGTGGTTCGTAGGTCTCGGGCTTTGACTGCGAAATGGGGTTCAAATTATGAACGGATGGACAGACACATATGTTCATTCGGTCCGGAGAAACTCTACTCTTCGAGAGGAAAGTCGCGGGCCAGTCCAACGTAAAGGCAGGGAGGCGTAGCCTCACCGCGGCATCGTGGGCTCTCTGGACAGCCCGTAGTTGTGGTAGTATTTCTGAACTTTGTAAGGCAGAGTCCCAATCCTCTTCTGTGAGTTGAATCGGGCCCCGTAAGGAGGAGTACTGCCAAAAAATATGTTCGAAGTTACTAACCTCACCACAATAAGGACAAGTATATAGACTGAAAAGCCTCTGAGGAGACCATGATGAGGAAGGATAGACTTAGATAGCACCTGGCCTGGAGCATTCTGAACGTGATGGTCTGAGGTTTAGACAACTTGCTGTGCGGAGGGGGAAACGACCACCTACTCAACTGGTAGTGTTTAGCCACATCACTGAATGTAAGTAAAGCGTCCCCAAACATCCCGTTGCCAAACTGCGAACCTACGTCCTCCCTAGCGCGGAAGGTTAGTGCGCGCGCGGGAGTTAGCGCACTAATCATTCAGGTTTACTAGAGAGTGCAGTAGGGGTTCGAGATGGGCAGAAAACCAGGTAATGATATGCGGAGAAAGTGTCCTATTTTCAAGTAGTTTAAATACTTCAGCACAGTCAGAACCAGAGGCGTCCATCCTCAGCACAACGTATATGGGCGGGTGCTGGGCTAGGGTCATCACGCTGCTGGGGAGCATCAGAAACGAACCCCAATTCAGAGTGTTTTGTCGATGCCGCTCACTACAGTCACTCATCTGGGTTTTCAGTTATTTCCGTCTATCACGTGGGTCCTATTAGCAATGCTGCGTCCGTTAGAGACGCTACACCCTAAAGAGCCAAACGGTTGGCTGTAGCCCTTCAGCTACTGGACGACAATGTAGATCGCAAATCTTCCCTTACGCAAGGTCAGCGGTTACGAAAAGCAGGAAAGTGAGTGCGCTCGCTGCGGCGGCCGCGCGTGTCAAAAGAGGGCGCTGATTGCAAACGAGTAACAATTGTGACACTTGATAGCTCACACTTTTCTTGTGTATGTTCTTTTCGTGCGTGCTTTCTGCTTCAGGAACGTGCTGCAAATAATGAGCGACTTGCTGTACTTCGCGTGGCATTGCAGTTTATTGCTATAGCATTTATTCGTTCGACCTTGTGACGAAACGACGCACAACAAACACTAACTTGCCTTAGTGAACACACTTCTTATTTTCGTGTCATACCGATTCCTACGACAGAGCTCAAAACAGTGTTACTTTTGTTGCGTTTCCTCGTTTAACAGGTGTTTTCTCGTGGCAAGCGTGATGTTTTCGGTATCGTGAAAAAGTAATCTACAATACGAAAGAAAAAAAGATTTTCTTCCTACTATCCCTTCAGCTCTCATTCACGATTCACGTATCTCGGGTGATCCCATATGACAGAGCTCATGGGTTCTTTTTTTAAAAATCACATGCATCGCAGGTTTGGACTCGCAAAGAAAAAAAAGTCAAGTGATTGTTTTTTTGTTGTGGTTGCAAAAGTGCGGAGTGCTCGTTTTACCGCAGACATCGCGCTTAGAAGTGAAAACGAAAATAAATTGAGCTCATGAAACACACCGACGAAGAGTTTGAAACTTCCCAACCTTAGCATTTTTGCCTTTAACGCCAGCAATTTTTGGCTATTACAGCAGGCACAGACGACATCTCATTGAGCTCTTCGAGAAACCGCAACACCAATGTAGCCGCCAACGCGCACCTGACCCACATTGTTGCTCGCACCCCGGAAACAGCCTCTCCTATTTCGCTGTGTCTGGCATCGTGTTGCAAGATGTAACTGGAATGTCGGTCTCCATTGTCGTAAATACGCCCTCGCAAGAAAAAAAAAAGTATGTGTGAGGCGTGTCTCGGAGCGTCTCTACACACGCTTCTTTCGCACACGAGATGTATAAATCAGCGCTGCTTCCTCGATTTGATCGTTTTTGAGCGGGAAATGGCTCGCGCGGAATTCTAGAGTGGAAGTGGCGTACACACGCGCCCTCTTTTCGGTAAGCGAAGTGGCCTCGAATTCACCATCATCCTGCATATACCGCATACCTACATGTTTATTCTATCGTTCTTTTGAATTTACAGCTTTTGTGTTGCTAATGTAGTGAGAATTTTTTTTGCGTATGTTGCTGTGCGCGCGATCAGCGTTTACGTTCTTCTTTGATTTGTCGCAGCTTCGTTTAAATATGGCGCCGCTTTACGCACCATATACGTCGTGCGCTCTAGTCAGGTCCTCACTTTGATCATTTGATGTTATAAACCAAAGTCTTGACGCCTCTTTTGCTTTTCGTCTTCGATGAATAACGGCGTCCACGACATGATCGAGATGCCCGGCTTGCGCGTGGGTGCGTCTCTCTTGAGTATGTGACACGCAATCACGCGAGAATATTTTCTTTGCTTGTTTGCGCCCGAGTTTTTCCAGCACATTTCGAAAAGAGTCTAAGTCTTGATCGTGCAGAGAAACAGCACCATAGTGTGGCACGCGAAGCAGTGTTTCTTATCATGAAGTTATCATGAATACAGACACCATCGCGGGCGCACTTTTATTCATAAAAAAAGAACATAACGAAGAGACGCGCCCTGGTTTTGTGACATGTTAGAAGTGGATCAGGAAGTGTAAAAGTAAAGAATGTAGAGAAACTTTATACGTCAGTGTGTGGTAGGTATATTCATAGACGATGCGACAGTAAAGTGTATAGTTGGCGTAGAGAACCTGTCAAAACACTCGCAGTGACATCTTGTGACTTCCTGTTTAAGATAGGAACGTGTTAACCACCTCAGCCCGAAGTATTCACCAATGAAGAAAGCTATTGCAAAACTGTATTATTTGACTACCTACCTTCAAAAACAAGCGCAGAAAAATTAAGAATCCCAAAAATTGAATGGTTGTCACAAAATGTGTTGATACCCATTTGCGTACTCCTGATCTTTCGAAGTCTCTAACATTTATTGCAATAAAAATATTGAGCTGAAATGACTTTTACTATAATAACAGGGCGTCCACAGTCAAAGGAATGTACTATAGATGATGTCGTTCACGCTACAACTAAAAAAAATTTCAGTTATCACGATGACGCAGCGGAGCACTCGTGCAGTACGCATTCGAGCGCGTATCTCAGTCATTTTAGTTCACTCATTCTGCGAATAAGACTACACACACCTCATCGTGAGAGCAACTTTTCCTTGCTGTGCCAAAACAAATTTGGAGATGCCGATATGTAATTGTGATAATCTGTAGCCTTCAAAACAATGGTGCCAAATCGGGTACACCCAGGGTTCGAGGAGGTTGTGTCCCATGGGTGATCACGGCGACCCATGAAAAGCCTGCGTGTAGTTTGTACCGCAACCGCCAGAAGTAGAGAAATGGAACCCTAATCTTGGTTTCTAATGAGACCTTTAATTAGGGCACCTTCCCGCACACCCATAGTTGATCAAATAGTATTTCAAATTAAGAAGCGTTTCTCAAGGGACACTCAAACGCAAGCAGCATTTCATTATGAGGTTAGCTTGTCTTTCCACCTTCTCATAATAGAATGCATTGTTTAAATGACGGCGCTCCCACATTTTTACGGGGTCTGACATATAGTAGCTGTCTCGACCTAACTTTTGTGTCAAGTAGCCTGAACACCAAGGTGCAGTGGTTTGCGGACAATGAAACGCATGGCAGTGACCAAGTCCCCACCTATATAAAAATCAAGGGGCTAAGCAAATCGCAAATCACGTCCACTTCACGGATAGACTAGTCAAAGTACAGATCATCCACAGAGAAGCAATGCGATAGAAACCAAGAAGGGTCTCTTGAAAGCCTAGAAGGTATAATGAAGGCCGCTATTCCAGAGGCAACGTTTAATTGTGGACCTTTGCCAGATTTTTGCAAATATGAGGTGGAGTTAGAGCGACTTCGCGCAATCCGTCGTCGCGCCGAACGACGTTATAGGCGCACGAAATCCATCTACGACTTGAGGGAAGCGAGACGTCTACAAAAGAAGATTCAACGTCGAATCAATGCACTACAGTCGCAACGATGGAAGTCACTATGCGAGTCGCTCGATCCCCACAAACCTCTTTCGCAAACATGGAGAATAATCTGCGGCCTACGAACATTGCCACAACAGAATAGTCCGTTAAAATGCCTAGCTCTCCACCAAGGCCGGCGTGAAATCGATGTAGCGGAAGACTTCTGTGCCAGGGTTGCAAACAAGGGGTCCCGGATCAACATGAGTAACCTACGAAACGCGCCGGTGTCCAGAGACACTCGGATGGACAATATGTTTTCTCTAGAGGAGCTTCAGGCAGCATTGGCAGCATGCAAGCGCTCGTCATCGCCTGGACCCGGTGGAGTCACTTACATGGCCCTTGCTAACCTAGGAGGAACAGCTCGGCGTGCCCTTCTAGCTGTATACAATGACTCGTGGAGCAACGGTTTGGTTCCTCCTTCGTGGAAGTGCAGCCGCCTTGTGCCCCTGCTCAAACCAGGCAAATCGCCTCTGGACATGACCTCCTATCGCCCCATCGCGCTTGCCAGCTGTTTTGGAAAGGTGATGGAGAGAATGGTGCTGACTCGCCTGGAGTGGTACTTGGAACATAACAATATATACCCCGATGCTTTGACCGGCTTTCGACGTGGACGGTCTTCCATAGACAATGTTGTTGATCTTGTCCCGTCTGTACAACAGCAGAAGAGCCTAAAGAGATTATCAGCGGCCCTTTTCTTGGATATTAAGGCTGCATACGACAATTTATTACATGAAACCATCCTGGACGCCTTGGGCAGCATTGGATTGGGAGGCCGCGTTTACCAATGGATCTACAGCTACTTGAAGGACAGAACCTTCTTCGTTCAGACAGAAGATGGCGCAACAAGGCAACATCGTACTTATCACGGCGTACCTCAAGGTGGGGTCCTAAGCCCCATACTTTTCAACCTTACGCTCATCGGCCTCGTTGACGTCCTGCCACAATCCGTACATCTGTCGATATACGCGGACGACATCTGCATCTGGGCATCAGGGGTCACGCGTCTACACGTACGAGCCAGGCTTCAGACAGCGGCTACACTGACGTCAAACTACCTTCAAGGACGAGGACTGGAGCTGTCATATGAGAAATGCTCACTAGTTGCGTTTACGCGCAAGACAATGACGCCATACCGCATCAGAATTAATGGGCACACAATCAGCTATCAAAAGAATCACCGTTTCTTGGGAGTAATACTAGATCGTGATTTGTCTTGGAGCCCTCATATCGCTTACATGAAGAAGAAACTGACCATGATCACCCACGTCCTAAGGTTTCTTGCGGGAAAATCATGGGGTGCATCGGTACGAGCCATGCTTCAACTGTATGCTGCACTTTTTTTTGGCTTCATGCGCTACAGCCTACCTGTGCTTGGCAAGGCCCGCATAACAAACGTACACGTCCTCCAGTCATTACAAGCTCAAGCACTGAGAATATGCCTCGGGCTGCCGAGATGCGCATCCTCTGCAGCGACTGTCGCAATCGCTCATGAACACCCTATCACAACCTACATTCGTGTCGATGCTTTAAGAACGCACATAAGACACGCCACCCGGATTCAATCGCATCACCTTGCCTCCCTTCCAACTTCCAGGCCATGCTCTGCGTTTTGCTCTATTATTGCCCCACATCGCACGGTGATTCCCACGAACTTCACGCACGCAGCAAGACCGTCGTTACCATTGTGGTGTCTACATCCACTGGAAGCCCTGATAACCATCCCAGGATTGCAAAAGAAGAAAAATTTGTCAAGTTTGGCCATAAAACAAACAACATTACTGTTTCTGCATGAGAAACACAGTGGACGCATTCACATTTACACGGATGGGTCGGTCACTTCGACAAGTTCGACAGGCGCAGTGGTGATTCCGGAAAAATTCATCACGATAAAGTTCAGGACCTCGCATCTGACATCATCCACGGCGGCAGAACTCGCCGCCATTCGTGCCGCTCTGGAGTTTCTAATTGAAGAACCGCAACAGACATGGTCAATATTCTCCGACTCTAAAGCAGCTCTCCAGGGAATTGCCTCGCCGTATCGTCATGGACCAAACGAACAGCTAATTGCTGAAATACGACTGCTTCATCACCGGGCTATAGAGAAACAACATGACATAGCGTATCAATGGATACCAGGCCACTGCAGCATTGATGGAAACGACCGTGCAGATGAAGCAGCCCGAACTGCTCATGATGATGCCCCTTGTGTAGCTATACCATTATCAAGAATGGACGCCGCTGCAAGGCTTCGATCACTTGCACGAGAACTGACACTCGCTCAGTGGGATTTACCGGCGTTCACCAACGTCCGCCTTCATAATTTGGACCCACACCTACAGCTCCGTCTTCCATCAGGAATAATCAGAGCAGAGGAGACACTTTTGTGCCTTCTGTGGATTGGGGTGGCTTTTACGAATGCTTATTCGTTTCGAATCGGAATGGACAGAAGCCCGACATGTGACAACTGTGGCTGCGCAGAGACTTTCTCCCATCTTCTCTGCGAGTGTCCCCGCTTCAGCGTGCCAAGAAAAGAACTGTTAAAAGCTTTAAATAGACTAGACAATCGCCAAATGTCGGAAGAAAGGGTATTAGGACACTGGCCGAGACCGTCCTCTGCACGCAAGGCATTGAGAGCGTTGTTGCGCTTTCTGCGGGCAAGTGGTCTTAGAGACAGACTGTAAACAGCGTCGTGGATCGTCTGATGACCTTCTCTCTCTTTTTTTTACAACGCCTCTTTTCTCTCATCCTTTATCCTCCTTACCCCCTTCCCTAAACAGGGTAGCCAGCCGGTCTGAGAACTGGCTAACCTCCCTGTCCTTCCTCACTTATCCCTCCTCCTCCTCCTCCTCCTAATAGTGCTTTAAATTGTTTCAGCTTTTTTTTTCCTAAGCCCATTTTTTTGTTTACTGCCTCGTCGCGGTGGTCTAGTGGCTAAGGTATTCGGCTGCTGACTCGCAGGTCGGGGGATCGAATCCCGGCTGCGGCGGCTGCAACAAGTGTGAAATATTTTATAGCGCCGGTAACCATCTGCAAGCCATCTCTGCTGCAGTGAATATTATTCGAAAGGCAGTTCCGTAATTTGGAAGCTCTGCGTCCTGCGCGCAGCCGAAGTCGCAGAAATCAGTGGACCGCGCACTCACCGTTGTTTCCGTGCCCCATGAGCTAATGACGAATTTGATTCGTCGCCAGTTTTCGTGACGCCGCACTACGCGTAATGGAGAAGCCACCCCCTTGATATTGAAACCGAAAGTGTCCCTATATGGTAGCGGTAATACAAACATATTAAATGAATTCTAAAGCACTACGTTTTACGTGATTCGACATCAGTACTTATATTTCAAGCAACAGTCGGCAACTATTTAAACTTTGAGTTAGTACTCCTGTGGAGTCGCGGGTTTGACTCCCCATGCTGGTAGCATCTTGATTGAAAGAAAATGCTAGAGACTCCTGGGACGTGCGGTTTTAGTGAAGATTAAGTAACGCCAGAGGGGATCTAAGTTATCTGCTTCCTTCCTCTGCTCATCTCCTGAGTCGCTTAGGTTTATGAAACGTAATAGACAATACGAACTGTGACCCCGCTTATTCGTATAAGTGGTTTTTCTAGAAGTGGTTTCATCTTCGACCGCTTTCGGCGTGTTCACCTGATTGCGCTTTTTCTTTTGCATCCCCGCCGGATGAGAGCACTCTGGTGAATTCCATTATGTGGTCGAATATGGCTCGTCGAGGTTTGAGCGTATAGCCGCAACCTCGATAACTCCAAAAACACAACAATCAAGCTGAATAGATTATGAAAAGTGAATAGGATTGCAGTAAAATAATCCTTGCATAACAAGTGTTAAGTCTGCATTTCGATTGTGAACTTTAGGTCTGCTTTAGTTGCATAACGTGCTCTATAGACTTTAACGGTTTGAACAATTAGTAACTCACACACTCAACCATAAGCTACGAAGCAGAGACAAGTATCTCGTATCGCAGTTCATTAGAAATAAGTTTATGAAATATAATAACTTGAAGGAAGCCTCTATACTAAATGTTGAGCCTCCGGTTGGTACTTGCACATTTGACCATTCTTTACGCATGGCAGGGATGACACAATTCAGGTCCAGACAGGCTTCGATCGTATGAGCTGTGGCCGGCTACCGTTGAAGGCTCCTAATCCCCGGATGTGTCGGGAGACAGGGAATAGACGCGGATACTTATCGGTATCCCGAAAGAGTACCGTGGGAGCTCGTGTGTGCATGTCACGTACCGCGCAACTATCGGGCCGACAATGCTTGCTATGTCGCTGAATATGGCGGTCGCGCATATTGTCATGGACTCGTGACGTGGGCTTAAGGAGTAGACTGAAACTGTTTATTTGGGCCTAACTTGTGGCCGGCAAGCAAAAAGTAAGATTACAGCGACACACACTGGCACCAATAGCAGCCAACAGAACGTCGGCCATCGATCAACTCATAAGCGGTGAAGCGCGTCGGCATTTAGAGATGTGCCGTCGAATATTTCAGAGTTATCGCTAGCGGATACGTAAGTTCCAGAATAATCTGTAATGTTCGTGTGGCACGAGTAGCTTTAACAGGACGATCTACAATAATCATGAACCTTCTCAAACAATGAGGCGCAGTTTGCGATGAACATTCCGAAAGGGCTTTGTGGGCGAAAGCCGAATGAAACTTAAGTGAAAATAAGAAGCGCACGTGACAATATTATTCGTGTAGTAGAATCTACCGGACGACTTTTTGGGTATTGAAGCAACGTTCTCCTGTGTCACTCGGTGTCTACAGTAATGAAAGCTATAGACGTGCCTTAGTGTATAATGACGACCCGCCACAGTGGTCTAGTTGCTCTAGACTGCTGACGTGCAGATCGCAGGATCAAATCTCGGCCGTGGCGGCCACAATTTTGGTGGAGGTGAGAATGATTGAGGACGGTGTGCTTAAATTTAGGTGCTCGGTAAAGAACCCCAGCTGGTCTAAACTTAGGGAGTCCTCCCCTAGGGCGTCTCTCCTAATCATATATTGGTGTGGAGACGTAAACCCCAATAATTATTGATATCGGCACGTCTAATAGCTTGGGCTCATCTGTTCTTTTATTATCATTTTGCGTCGTCACTTCTTTGCTATACTCCGTTGAGCCCACGTTGTGTCTGCTCAGATGACCGTTGTAGGCGTCAGCCTTGCACGTAAAAAGCACGGGCGCTGCTGTCAGCTTGGTCGACTTTGCTGACATCAAACCCTGGCTCAAACAGGAACGCCGAGGGAAGCACGAAAATTGGAGAATGCTCGAGCTTCGTCTTCGATAGCGTCCTCGTGCGCATCCCTTTGAACTTGCTTCGGTTCTTGATGCATGTCTCGGCCGGAAAACGAATGACTGTGCGCGTAACATTACCATATTAACGCTGTATGTCCATTGAAAGTGGCCGCTATGCCATTCCTCTCGCTAAGGGCCCACTAGGCGTCCTTCACGCGTACCTACGCAGCTGTTAGTTGATGGCTTTGCTGCTCATCATGATCGAGCATTTTTGAGCGATTTCTATTTGCTGGGCTTTTAAGACACTCACTCATTGCTCAATTCACATATTTTTACGCTTGGCCCGATTCTACGCTTCTGCCATGCAGTGTATGGCGTTAATGTAATAATGGGAGTAACAGATCATATAACGGAGATGTAGAAAAAAGGCAACAAAAGACAACATAAGGAAAAATAAATAAAAAGAGACTCTTTGCACTGCATGACATCCATATAATGTCTTTTTCCGCAGCAGTTTTCACAACACCCGTAAATCTGTGGTAAAACACCTGCTTGCTACGCAGATGGCCTGGGGTCAATCATCACTTTAAGGAACACTAAATAGAAACTATTAGTTGTTTAAGATTGATAAAATGCACTCTGAGAACTCTAATCTCACAAGTTTCAATTTCATAAGTTCATTATTAGCGGAGAAACTCGAAGTTGAACCTTCATTTTTAAATTTGGCGCCATAATCTCTGCGCGTGACGTAAAAAATTTCAAAATGTATTTTTTGTACTTTCGCGACATCAGCTCGATGAAATTTTCTGAGACTAGGTGTGCTAAGTCTGTGGCACCCGTAAATTATAATGTACGTCTATTTTATCGATTAGAATCTACGTGAAATCCAGTGGAGGCTTTCAAAAATTCATGACGTCACAGTGTTCGATGCCGGAATCTCACCCGCAGTTTCTTTCCGCGCGTTTCCTCTCGAAGGGCCGTGTCGTGGTAAGAGCGGCGTTTTCGGGATTGTGAAAAACTACTTTACTAATACGCGTAAAAGTGTTTTGTTCATTTGTATCCCGAGAATTTTTATTGCTTATTCTTATTTGCACATATCTGGATTTTTCGGTCATAGAAGGGGATAATTTTCGCTGAAAAGCAACGACGCCAACGCTGACACTGACACCAGACTTTCTGCGAGACTAGCTCTTTCACGCTACCACGAAGCGTGGCCTAACTTTGATCTCTAAACATTCGACTTGATGAAGAAAGAGAAATATTCATAGTGCTTCAGTTGCTGCTATAAATTCTTCGTGTCCTCATAGGCAAACCTAGAACACTGTAAGCACAACGGGTACTGGACGTTCTAAACTAATTACTTGCAACCATTCAGTGGGCTTCGTGGTCTGTCTAATATGTCATGCTGCAGAGAGGCCAGGCATGTGCCGAACTTGACAGTGTGATGTGATTAGGCCCGAGGTTCCGAATCCTGCTGTAAGTACAAGTTCGCAAACGACCTTTGCATAAACGGGTTCTTAAACCAGGTGCCCGTAATTGTAATTCGGGAACCCAACGCACAGACTTTTACCGAATGGGGAATTTACAAAGCAATGTTTTTTTTCGACGAGCATACTATATATGTTGTTTAGCTTCACGTGACTCTTATACGCCAGCTCACTTGTTTCGCTCACTCATTCCATAATCAGTTTCCCCAGCCTAGGGTAGCAAAGCAAATGCATGTCTGATTGACTTATCCTCTCTTCCAGTTTCAAATTTGACTACAGCTACGTTAGTTCTTTCGTTAGCTGCAATTTTGTGCATTTCATGATTTGGAGTGAATGAATCATGTTTGTGCGGGTGGAATGTAGAAAAATGCGTTGCGAATGTCTAACACATTAGTCGTAAGTGTAAATGTAATCAAGTAATAGGTTCTCTGTACGCTGGTGAATATTTTGAGGAATGTGATAATATAAAGATACGATAATGCCGATAGCTGCGTAAAAAATATTCTAGACGGCCCCAAATAGTGCGTCGTTTACGCAGACGTGTGTTATCAGTCGAAACGCACTTCGTGCTATGAAATAGATATGACGAAAGCACCCTGAGCAAGCGTGGATCTTCGACTGAACAAGCACGCCCCGCACAGTTTTCACCCGTGCAGAGCATGTGAGGCCGCGCATGCGCACGCGACCTCACAACCCGCAACGGCTGCAACGTGTCGCGCCGCAAAGCAAGGCCGGCTGCTCGCGCGCTATACACGGACGTGGCCACGGCGGTACATGGTCGACTTTGCCGGTGTGTGCGCCCACAGTAACAGGCGAAGGGATTGCTTTCTACAGGTCCTCCAACAGGTAAACGCTTTTCGAGTGAAATAGTATATTGCATCCCCTGTTGGCATTTTACAGTATCGGTCGCACCGGCCCCGCCACGGTGGTCTGGTGGCTAAGGTACTCGGCTGCTGACCCGCAGGTCGCGGGATCAAAACCCGGCTGTGGCGGCTGCATTTCCGATGGAGGCGGAAATGTTGTAGGCCCGTGTACTCAGATTTGGGTGCACGTTAAAGAACCCCAGGTGGTCAAAATTTTCGGAGCCCTCCACTACGGTGTCTCTCATAATCAAATAGTGGTTTTGGGACGTTAAACCCCACAAAATCAATCAGTATCGGTCGCACCATGCGATGGGGAACACGTGTCTTTCTCTGTGTTTTCGAGTTTATGCATGTGCTCGGCAGCACGGCTTCTTTTTCCGCTAAAAAGACTGAACATAGTGGAGCAGGCATGTTGAAGCGAATATCCATTTTGGTATATGTGAAGCTAGCGAAACAGCCACAAGCGTGCCATGAGCTTATTAGATATAACATGGCACGCATGTCATGATTATGATGTTTGCACCAGTCATATACCTTTGTCGTTTATTCACATCACGTAGCACCACATTTGAAATATGTGAAGGTAGCAAAAAGGCGGCGAGCGCACAATGAGCGCAGCATATAGTCATGTTTTACAGGACACGAATGTCATGATTATCATGTTAGGACGTGTCATTTCCTTCGTCGTTCGTTCGCGTCACGTAATAACAAATTCGGTATAAGTGAAGCTAGCAAAATGGCCGCGAGTGCATTATGAGCGTGACATGTAGTCATGTTCTTACGTGACACGTATTTCATGATTATCATGTGTGGAGGTGTCATTCACCATCGTCGTCCATTCAAGTCATGTAATATCAAATTTGGAATATGTGAAGCTAACGAAAGGGCTGCGCGCGCATCATGAGCGTGGTATAAAGTCATGTTCTTGCATAATGCGCATGTCATAATTAAGTTTGCACCAGTCGTATATCTTAGTCATTCGATTCATGTCACGCAATACCAAATTTTGTATATTTGAAGATAGTGAAACGGCCGCGAGCGTATTATGAGCGTAGCATGTAAACTTGTTTTACATCAAACGCATGCCATGATTATCATGTTTTGACATGTCATTTACCTTCGTCGTCCATTCATGTCACGCAATACCAAAATTTGTATATGTGAAGTTAGCGAAACTGCCGTGAGCAAATCAGATCATGGCATGTAGTCATGTTCTTACATGACACGTATTTCTTGATTATACTGTTTTCACCAGTCATGTACCTTCGTCATTTATTCACGTTACGCAATATCAAAGTTGGTATATGCGAAGCTATAGTGAAACGACCGCGAGTGCACCATGAGCGTATGGCCTGGTGTCACAAATTCCATGACATGCATGCAATGATTTTCACAATGGCCCCGCCGCGGTGGTCTCATGGCTAAGGTACTCGGCTGCTAACCCGCAGGTCGCAGGATCGAATCCCGGCAGCCACGGCTGCATTTTTGATAGACGTGATAGTGTCGTAGACCCGTGTGCCCAGATTTGGGTGCACGTTAAAGAAACACAGGTGGTGGAAATTTTCGGACCCCTTTATTACCGTGCTTCTCATTATCATACGGTGGTTTTGGGACGTTAATCCCCACATATCAATCAATCATAATTTCAAGTTAGGGCCTGCCCCTTATGCTCGTCATGCAGTGGTGGCTTACCATAACAGTTTTGCAGCATCTTATGTGAATGAAACCCTCGTAAAAGCACGAAGACTATGACATGCAAATCATGACATTTACGGCATACATGTCGTGATTTTCATGTTATGACTAGTCACGTATGGTCTTCATACAGTCATGCTATGCCATAAAAAGTTTCGCAGAGACCACATTATCGAAACGGCCAGGAGAGCTAAATGTCGTAGGCGGCTGGATGGATGGATGGATTGATGGATGAATGGATGGATGGATGGATGGATGGGTGGATGGATGGGTGGATGGATGGATGGATGGATGGATGGATGGACGGACGGACGGACGGACGGACACGCTCAATCGCTAAAGTTTGCCAAGAAATGCAAACTTCAGCGATCTAGTATGTGGCATGCACTGAACGCAAGGCACAGTAGCCCATGTTGAGCAGGCAAATCATAAATCAGACACTGTTTGCTAATTTTGGGGCTCACAAGTCTTGTGGAGTTCTGTGGTTTGTTAACCCAGAAATTTTCATTCCCGCGAAGTTTTTTTTTTTTTTTTGGGGGGGGGGGGAGGTTCTATTGATAGCTGGTGAGCAGAAGTACTTGCGTCAATTATTTCAACACTTATTGATTTTGCTTTTGTGCATTAGTAAACGCAGATCTCTGCCAGCCTGACTGGGCAGGCTCCTTGATGCTAGACTTGATGACGACAGTTTACATGTTGCCGGCAAAGTAAGTTTAAATAAAGGCTCGAGTGCGTGTTGGCGTCATAGAGTTTCCCAAAATTAACTAGAGGGCACTCTGGCGCTGCGATCGTTCAGCGACCATGGGAATGATGGGTAGTACACACATTTGCCCAGTCTTCGTACTTGCGGGTCGAGAATCATACTTGCGGCTACGTTTATTGCTAGTTACGGTTTTGTTTTGTAAGAAAAAAACAAGCCCTTTTGAACTTAGAGACTTTATTCGAAATGGTAAGCCTAAAAAAATAAAGTTATGAAGCGCAAACGGTGAACATTTGCTAATTTATGTTTTCGTGAAAAAACAGGTCTAAGCCACACGAGCGCACATGGAGCCAGAAGCAGGCCAGAAGTACGAAAATGAGACAAATGTGTGTACTACCCATCATTCCCAGGCTCGCTGAAGCGCCGTGTGTTGCAGCTCCCATAGACACTAGCGCCAGAGTTTCCTCCAGTGTATATTGAAAAACTCTATGGTCGGCGTGGCTACACAGTTCATCCATCTTTTACTTTTGGCATGTAGTTCAAGTCATGTAAAGCAATTATAGACACCTTCCTGTTTGTGCAAATGCAAGAAGCTAATTTAAAACTTTGTGCGTCTTTACTTCTAAGAATCCTTTTAGCGAATGAACAGAAAGCTTGTTCTTTACTTCTAATAACGTCACTGTAATGCACGGGATAGACTCAATGCTTTGAGAAATCATTGAACAGGGAAAGACACTCGAGCCAATGTTTGGACAAGCGCACTTTTGTTCGGAAAAGCAATGCTCGCTGCCGCCTTGCAAAAAACCAACCGACTTGCGGAAGCGAAATTTCCTGTTCGACGGTGTTTAATCGCTTCAAGCCTCCCTCTTCAGCTGTATTGTTGTTTGATACTCAAGTTCAGCGGGAGAAATATCTGCGCTGTCATAACAGATATGGCTGAGCAACTTCAGCACGACGTGGTTTGCTCGTATTTGTTAATAACTTTCGCATTGTTTCGGATATTCTGAGTTCGATGTTTGTTCATTTTGTGTGCATATCAGTTGCGAATCTAAGCTGCTTTTGAAGACTGAGACTTTCGCCTAATGTGAAATGTCTGATTTCAGCCTGTTTTATTTGTGTTGATTGAATTTTGTCTTTTCGAGAAATTGATCAGCTTTAATTTACACGATCCAATTACACGACTCAACAGTGGTGGTATAATTCAGTTGCGGACATGCAGTCACACATATGCGGCAGTTTCGGGTCGGATTGATCCTCCCGAGCTTTCAGTGCGTGTGTGTTCGCAAGCTGCGCTGTCTTCAGTAGAGCTCTGCAAATAGCGAACTACAGATGCCATTCCCGACGCGCGAATGCTACCAAGTACTGAGTGCTTTCTATATACCGCAGTTTCACACGAGTGTGATTTCTCCGCCAACGTCTGCGACCGCTGGCCCGTGCTCAGACTGGTCCTCAAACTTGGTCATGTTAAAGCGCCTCGCTCACGCATCTCAAATGTGGCGAGACAGCTCGCGTCCGGAGTGCACTCGCCGCGCCTGGAGAGGGAACTTCCCACGGTAACTTAGCCGGCTACCAATTCAACAACATCCGAACTCACCGACGAACCCACGCCGAAGAGGCCCCGCCATTCGGCGCGCATATGGCGAGCATTTCGCGCCACCGCATTGAGTTTGGGCGTGATGCATCGGAGGTTATGCATGCGGCCGCTCCGATAACGTTGGCGAGTACCGCAGACAACGCTGTGAAACCCGCGCTTCCCAGTGACCAAGTTGTGGCTGATAAACCCTGTCGTTATGAAATCGATAATTGTGGTAGCTGTGGAGGAGGCAAAATTGCCACAGGCGCGGTAATGAAATGGCGTTATGAGAAAGCAGGTCTAGCGTATACGCAAGGCCAGTCAGGTCATTTTCGTTCAGCCATTTAACCCATCGCCATCATCATCATTACCACCACCATCATCATCATCATCATCCGCAAACCTGAGAAAAAATGATTAATTGAGGACAATATACATCCGATGTGCCTTTAGCCTTGCAGCAGCAGTGCCATGCAAAGCTAGCCATGGAGCTTTTTTTTTTTTAACGCAGTTTGACAAGCAAGAAGTAACTTCCGAGTATGCCGTTAGAAAAATGCTTAAAATAAGCTACACCGAAATAAGACGCCGAGAATATTCGATCACATATATATAAATAGCTGAAGTTGTTGTGAGGTGAGGTCATTTATACCAGAACCATAGACAGACCTGACGCGTAATAAATCTATGTGGAAACGATACGGCTGCTGTTTCTTTTCTTTTTCGCGAATTTGGCCGATATACAATTCATCAAGGCGCCGCAAAGAGTTTGCCACGAAAATTTTCCTCTAATTCCAGCTATTCACATTCTGAAATCACATCAAAACGGATTTAGGAAACTCTAAGTCTGTTGATGCCTCCTAGTATACCGGCAGCAGCAGGTGTTTTCAGACTGGCCCGGAAGAATAAAACCGTTATTAATGCGCCACAAGTTTGTCGTCGTGCATAAATATGACTTCTGGAACTTTTTTGACCAAAATCACGACACCGAACAGCTTTAAAAAATCACCACGGAAGCATTAGCAGTAAGAAGGAAATGGCGCAAGCGCTGTGCCATCAACGTTCTTTGGCTTTGTCCTAGTTTCTTGGACAGGGTACGACCAAAACATCACGTCGTGACGTACAAGTTTTTTCCCGATGCGACGGGGTGAGAGCATGCAGCCATAAACTAGATATATGGCGTTCAGCACTGTAGGATGGTGTACTTACTTTATAGCGGCGTTTTTCTTTCCGAGTGATGTCTGTGTGCCGGTATATAACACTTGACGTGATAAGACGTCGCTGCATTTCCGAAGACACTTACGTAAACACCAAGGTTGTATATCCGTCATAGGTACACGGATATATTTATTATTCACGCCGCTCGAGATGAGTGTTCGACAGAGCGGGATGGATTGCGTTTAGGATACTCGTGTATGTGCGGTTTGATAAGGCGTGGCGCGATACCTGGTGTGAAGGATACTGCACCTTTGAGATTCGGGAGTTAGTTTATGCGCGTTCTGTAGATATATAGGTTAGTGTTACGCGCGCGAGAAGTGTTGCAATTCGAACTGAGCTTTGCTTGTCGACTTCCCAGCAAAACAAGACCCAGAGGCTTTCTGCTATTGACCAACTGTGCGAGCCTTTCAGTTGTGCCGATTTTCGACGAGAGGAGGGGAGGGAGATCTTGTTTCTACAGATAAGCATACTTGCTTCCAAGTTTGTTTGTTTGTTGACATAAAGCATGTCCGTCCAAGCTCTATATGTTTACGGGTAAGTATACAAATTTTTGATGTCTGGCTGTTTAAGAGAGAGATGACATTCAGGTCAACACCGCTTGCGCCAGTACGTGTCAGTTTTCGTCTCAAAGCACTTTCCAGGCTGCTTTTCTTTTCGCGTATGGTACGCATAATATTACTTGTTTTGCGACAGGTCGCATTACAGTGTGCAATGCAGGGGCTGCTCGCGCAATTATGCCTCCTTTCTTTTGTTGCAGTGGCAGAATAATGCTTGCTGAAGGAAAGAAAAAGAGAATGTTACGTGTTGTGCTTGATTCTAACGTTTGTTAAATTCAAGTGTTGTCTTTTTTCAGACACTCTGGCCTTCGTGAAGATAGTCATGCTGTCTATATTAGATTAAGGCAACAGAACAATGTTTATTCCTTCAGTTTGACACCTCCCTGAAAACGCGCCAACTGAGACGAAGACTTATTCTGGCTTTATTTCATTGTAGGCTTCAGAACACTGCCTCCTGCAAAGCTTTCACGCAGTAGCTTTTACGCAGACTTCCTAAATAGCCGTCTATATGGCACCCCCTATGAACGTACCAAGCGGCGTGCACCAGTCTTTAATTTAAAGGAGAAGTGATAATTTTGTTAAAATGGTTGTCTACATGTGGGTTCTTGAAGGGCGCATAAAACCAATGTGCAACAGTCTCGGCTGTAAACAGGGCTTTGCGATGAGTGGAAAAACGTTGAATGTATTAAAGGAATATATGTCTACTTATTTTCAGTTTCAATTTATTGAGCGTACTTGGGTGGGGGGTTACGTATAGGGAGACATATACAGAAAGAAGTCTCAGTGTGAACACGTCAATGGAACCTCTTTATGGAATACATACAGAAAGTAAAAACAGGAACAGAATCACGCAAAGTAATCGTGAATATACGTTCAAAATATTACGAGTCGCATTAAGGTATGAAATAACATTTACCATATTTGACATTGATATGCACTTAAAATAAATTAAAAAAAACAAACCTAATAGAGTGCAAATCATGCAATCGTAAGACTTATACACTAATAAATATTTCAGAAAAAAGTTATGAAAGTGGATAAAGAAGACATGAGTTGCATGACGAAAAAGGCAACGGCAGCAACTAAACAAAAGTAAGAAATTTCAAGAATAGTTCTGGTAAAGGCGAACTGAATGTTTAGAGCCATTTAATGAGATATTCAGAGGCGGAGTGCTGCATACCTTGACTGAGGAGAAGCTCACTGTCTTCAGTCCGTAATTTGTGTGCACCAGTAAGATATTGTTTTGAAATGAAGGAGCAACGTGTATTACTAGAGGAAGTTGTAATTCTATTAGCTACAATATAAATAAAGATTCGGACTGTGTACCATAATCAATTACGGCTAAGGATATAAAGCTAATTACACCTAAGAGAAGAACGATCATATTTCAAATAGGAAGACTATTTATCGGAAAAAAATAGTGGAGCTGAATGATAATCACTGTTCGCTATTATGCCTATTTTTGAATATGCACTAATGGGCTTACGTAATTTTCATATGTAAGTCCCCAAGATTCAATACAGTAGTTGAAATGACTATGAAGGAAGGCAGAATAGGAAGCAGATAGTGTATACGAAGCGTCAAAAATAGGTGGGCTCTGATCAGAGCACGAATACCATGGGTGGTCTTCCTTTTTATTACATCAATATGATGATTAGAGTTGAAAAACAATTGATTTCGACACCGAGAAATGTACCTTTGTCGGGTGGAAATATCTGTGAGTTATTAACGTGCACAGGGAGGGTGCCATCTCACTTTTTCGATCGAGAACCAAAAATTACAAACTTTGTTTAGAAGGATTATAATACGCTTGTTGTTATGGCACCACCTATAATGACGCTCTGAAGATTGCTGTTTAGCTTGGAGGTTAGGGCAGTGAATATTGTGGTGTCCTCTCCCTAAAGCAAGGATTCTGTGTGAGGTGGCAAACATCCTGTCAGGTGATTTATGTATATGAGAAATAAAAGAACACCTAATATTGATCCTTGTGGGATCCCTATATTGGTAGTTTTAGAGCCCGACAGCACGCCTGAAATGAATAAAACGTGAGTACTGTTCAGTAAATAACTAGAAATGAATTCCCACGACAGGCCAGTCATAGCAAAGGAAGAGAGCTTGTCCAAAGAATAACGTGATCGATAGAATAAAAGGCTTGACTGAACTCAATGAAGACTGATCCAAAGAACTTTTCGTCATCAGTTGTGTTTCTGATATCTTTAGTAGAAACCACTAGAGCTAAATTAATGGAAAGACCTTGACAAAATCCCAATTGATGGGGTGATAACACGTGAATTTTGTCGAGGTATTTCGTAAGGCGGCTGGAAAATAACTTTTCAGCAACGTTACTGAAAAAAAGAATAATAATGATGGGCCTATATTTGTTTATGGCTGACTTATCACTTTTCTTATAAACAGGTACTACCTTGCTTTTCTATAGCGCGGAAGGAAACGTAGAGTGTTTGAAAATTAGGTGAACGGTATGAACAAGAATAGGGTGACATCAACAATATAATCGAAATAACGACGGAGCTGAACCATGAGAGTGAAATAACTAGAAGTATAAGGATGTGGTGGATCACATTCGTCAAGCAAGCATTCTCAAATCATGAATGGTCGTCTGCCATGGACCCACAAGAGGAACGTATATAACAGCAGCATCTTGCCGGTACATACCTACGGAGCAGAAGCATGGAGACTTACAAAGAGGGTTCAGCTTAAATTGAGAACGACGCAGCGAGCGATGGAAAGAAAAATGATATACCTGTAACTTTAAGAGACAAGAAGACAGCAGAGTAGGTCAGAGAACAAACCAAGGTTAAGGATATCGTAGTTGAAATCAAGAAGAGGAAATGGACATGGGCCGGGTATAGCGCGTAGACGGGATAACCGCTAGTTAATAAGAGTAACTAACTGGAAGAAGAAGGTGTTTAATGAGAAGGAGAGCTCGGCCTTGAAAGCGGGTTTCTGGCTTGCTATTCTTCACGGGGGTAAGGGGAAAAGGGAAAGAAAGAGGAGGGTATGATGAGGGGTGATTGTGGTCTAGCACAATGAGTCACTGCAAACAATGTCTCGTTCGATTTCCAGATAAAATAAATGGGTTAGAGGAAAACAGAAAGTTAGGTGGGCAGATGAGATTAAGTAGTTTGCGGGTATAAAGTGGCAGCACCAAGCAAAAGACCGAGTTGACTGGTGAAACACGGGAGAGGCCTTTGTCCTTCAGCGGACGTAGCCAGTGGACGTAATCATGATGATGATGATGGTGATGGTGATGCACACCGTTTGAAATCGCGAGACTCGCGTGAAATGGAAAAGTAATGTTCGTGGTTTCACGTTCACGATAAGAACAACTTATAGAAAAAAGAAGCTTAAAATGAGACACGTATGCACACTTGTAACTTTGTACACTTTAAAATTGTAAGTTTTGGAATCCAGTGACATCGATAATGGTTTTAAATGCGAATGAATTTCTTAGTCGGGCAATGTAAGGCATCCGGCGTTGTCCGTGGCGTCCGCCCAAGGGCAGGTGTCATCTCTTCACTCTCTCTCTCTCTCCCATAGCAACAGCTGCGGGTGGCGCGCGCTTATCCTCGCCATAACAACCAGGACATGTGGTGCGAGAGTGTAGGAGAGGGCACATGCAGTGTTTCGCCGCTCCTCTTCTCACGGTTCGCCCTCTCTCCTCGCCTTCCTCGCCTCGCTTTCCCGTCCGCTCGTGCCTCACTCTCGACGGTTCGCTGGCTGGGCGCCTTTCAAGAACATCTCGAAATATGTGCTCGAGACGGCGACGTGAAACGCCAACGCTGAGCCGAGAACGCTGTCTATTTTGTCCCTTCGTGGTATTTTTCAACCGTGCACGCTAGCTACTATAGCGGAAAACGCATACCGCAGTTTCCCGCGGCAAAAAAAAAAAAAAGAAAAACGCCACACGTGGCAAACGGTGCTATTGGCTGTACGGTGTAAGAAAAAAAGAAAACATTGCTCCTCTCACGCTGGGTTATCATGTGCGAAACGCCGTTATGAACGCTACGCAATGCATTCGCATTTTGTCACAATTGCCCTCGGGGAGGCGAAGGCATTTTTTAGTGTTCGCCCTCCCTTTTTTTTCAATTGAATGTCACTTTGTACCTCGCAAATGATGTGAGCAGCAAAATTTTGCCCTTGTCTTTTTGGGTACATTTCAGGGGAAATCTGTTATTTCAAGTGACCCGCTTGAATTTTTGCAATCTTCTGTTCTCGTGGTTGTATTGATTACTGCTCTGATTCGTTTGCACTGAGGAAAGCAGAGCATAGAGGCGCACCTTACAATTCGTTGTAATGTTCGAAGATTTCGTCAGTAGGCTTAGCTTGGTGGTTGAGCACTTCTGTTCTTCCAAGCTCCTGACTCAGGTTGTGACGATTTGATTTGTCTGAGCTATAGTTACTTGACACATACCAAGTACCGCTTTCCGCTTTGGCACGACAACGTTGTAACACGTGCCAGACATTGCAAATTGGTCGCGGGCACATATTTATTTTGGGGGGCTACCAAATCAAAGCTCAATGTGGGAGTAGTACTTATTTTTTTTCGTGAGGTTGTGCTGCACAAAACTCGTTGCTCACTAGATCAAAAGTTCCTCTGCTGCAAGTGCTACGAAATGAGGAAATAAGTCCAGCAATGCACAAGCAAATGCATTCAGTAGACGGTGCTCCTTTGATCAGTTCTTTTTTTCCCGCTAAGTTCGCCGTGACAGATCGGTGGCTCTGCGGCTGGCCCGAAGGTCACGGGTTCAATTCCAGCTGCGGCGATCGCATTTCGGTGGAGGTGAAATGGTTGAGGGCCGTGCAATTTCAGTGCACGCTAAAGAATACAAGATCGTCAAAATTCCGGAGCCTCCACTATGGTATTTCTCGTAGACATATCGGGGTTTTGTGACGTAAAACCCCAGATATTATTATTTTCCCACTGAAAAAAGTCCACGTTGTGGCTATAGCTCTGGCAGTGTACTTTCCCGTAGCTACAAATGGGAATGTGTACTTTCATTGTTTTGTCGTAAATATTGCGTTTCGTTACCAATAGCTACGTTTGCCTTTTACAATTCGTAAAACGCCTACCAATGGAACATGCACGGCAACTTCGGTGAGCTTGCGACAGCAGGCCTAATCACCCATCAGTCATGACATTTTTTTTTTCGTAGGGGCGTCTGCGCAAGCAGGCGCTTGGTGTGTAGCGACAGCACGGACCCAAGCTAACGGGGAGTTTCGACCTCTCCCACGCATAGCCATGCGAGGCTGAGCCGCATCCGGGAAAAATGGCATTATCAGGGTTGAGCCGACGCCGGGTGATTGCACCTTCAAGGCCCCCCGCCAGAGGCAACACACCCGTTTGGCCCCGGCTTCATATAGACGGCCCCCTGGGCGGAACCACCCAGGGGATATCGGCAGTCTCTTCTTCCTATGTCGATGCCCTACAACTTCGTCTTTACCTCTCACTTTTTTACCTGTCCTGTCTTGTCCTCCCTTTTGTTTACTTCCGATTTTTTTCTGGCGGCAAGGGTTAACATTTTGTATGTGCTCTGTCTTGAGCACTATATATTTGGTTATAGTAGCTGTGTCAGCTGACGTTGGCATACCGCGTACAATTTTAGGACCTGTCACGTCCCCGTGTCGGGCTTCATGGTGGGCGACTGGCATTGCTGCCGAAATTGCAACTATCGTATGGCTTCTACTTCTTTCCCTGCACTGCACCACCATTCTCTCTCGAAGAGAGGGTGCACCGAAGACATTTTCAACTACTTCAAAAGACCGAAAGAAACTTTCCCCCGTTACCATGTAATACACTGTGAAACTGCCGAAAAGAAGGTCAGAACAATCTCGCATTTTGTTGTCATTAAATGCCTCACCACTACACTTGGTCCACGTTATCAAGCTACAAAAATGGCCAGCGGGGATCTCCTCCTCGAAGTAAAAAGTCAGGCTCAATATGAAAACCTCTCAAAAGTAGAATTATTTGCAAACACCCCAATCTCAATCACACCACACTGTTCCCTCAACAGTTCCCGAGGCGTAGTGTCCGGTCAAGACTTGCTCGGCCTGACTGAAGGTGAGTTCCTTGAGGGTTGGAAAGACCAGCAGTTGACACAAGTACAAAAAAAAAAAAATCCGGCGCAAAAACAAGTAAGTCCCAACAAAACACCTTATTATGACATTTTGCGCCAGTATCCTTCCTGAACATCTTGAAAAACAATACGTGAGGTTGAATGTGCCACCCTATATCCCCAACCCACGGCGTTGCTTTAAGTGGCAACGTTTCGGTCACGGCTCTCAGAGTTGCCGCGGCCGTGAAACCTGTGCCAGGTGTAGTTGAAATGATCACCCTGAAGGCAACTGTGAGAAAGCTCCCCACTGCGCAAATTGCGACGGTGGTCACCAAGCGTATTGCCGGGCCTGTCCCACATAGAAAAAGGAAAAAAGAAGTTCCAACTCTAAAGGTGACAGAAAACATTTCATTCAAGGAGGCACAAAATACTTTTTTTTGGTGAGGCTCCTTCATTCCCGAACGTGGCACGAAAGAGGGCAGTGCCACAAAAGTTTGCGGTGCCTGCACGTGCCCTACACAGAGGACGGGCGGCAGCACTTTCCGCCCCCTCAGCAGAAGCAGCAGCCAATGCTGCTCCACCGCTACAAAGCTTGCAGACCCCAAAACCTGGGTGCCTGGTGCCTTCTGTTCAGGTTGAAGGTCCCGAAATTCCGACGTCCGCGCGTGTATCTCATGAGCGCGTATCCAGCGCTCCTGCCGAGGCGATGGACCCAGCGACAACTCCAAAGGTGCTTCATGCACCGAAGGACCAGCACAGCTGATTGGAGCGCGTCAAAAAAAAAATACGAAAATTCCCGTAACGGGGCCCAAGACTCCCAAACTTGAAGGAAGAGTTCTTGCAGTACACACATCATTTATTTACACACAAAATAGAAACACAAATATTACAGTGGAACATAAGAGGACTGCTGAGAAACCTCAATGACCTCCAGGCACATTTACACGAACATTCGCAAAAGTGCTGTATGTACAAGAAACACATTTAAAATCTAAGAACACGAGCTTTTTACGCAACTATGTTATATTCCTGAACGACCGCGTTGACGCTGTTACTTCATCTTGTGGCGTAGCCATTATTGTTGGCCAAGGAATTGCATGCTCACAATAGCCGCTTCAAACGTGTCTTGAGGCAGTGGCTGTTCGAGCCGTGCTTTTCAATAAACTCATCAGTATTTGCTCTCTTTACATACCCCTACAGCATCAACTCGAAAAACATGAATTCCAGGCTCTAATATAAGAACTTTGAAAACCTTATCTGGCTCTTATCTGACTATGGGACCTCCTTCTGTATACACAAACTTTTCTAATTGATTCGATGACAAAATAAAACCATTCCTGATTCGATTCTGATTCTTGGGGACTTTAATGCAAATAGTTATTTATGAGGTGACTATGAGGTGATCGTGGGCATACTGTGGTGTTCGTGTATACACCCTTGACATGTCCAATTTTTATGCATTTATGGCACTGAATTGGTTTGAGAACAAATGGCTGAACAGGAGTCGTAAATGTCCCACCTTGACATGTGACGGAATAGAATCTCCTTTAGACATCATCTTTACACAGTGGGTGTTTTCGACGTGGAGTAAATTGACAGCTTCCTCGTTCGCTGGTTTTATAAGAAGTGGAAGATCCGAGTTCGCAATGGCCAAATCAATGTCATAGATACTCCCGCCATGTAGGTACCATCCATTGGAATAATCAGTCGGACTTTGATGTCTCCTAACTCCGATAATCTGCGTAGCTTGCCTAAGGCACTGGCAGTCATCGTATCTACAGCAAGAATATTTTTGCGTGGATTCAAACGGATATATTTAATTTCGTTTGGCGCAACCGCCCTCAAAATACATAGAGAGAGCTTGCCTGTTTACTGCTAAAAGGCTGATGGAGGGGTCCTCGGGCACGAAAAAGATGGTGTGCGGCCAGTGTTCTTCTTTAGACTTCCCAGTTAACGTCACCGCTGATAAAGCTGTCATACGAAAAGTCGTCGCAAGAGGCCGAGTACAGTTCCGTGTCCTCGCTTGCGCTCGAACACGTGCTTCGTTTCCGTGACAAGCTTTCGTAAGTTGATCTCTGGTCGGTCAGCGCCGCAGAAAGATCCGCGTCCATAGACATTGGGCAGTTGCCATCAGTAGTTCTGGGCAAGGCGCGCTGATTTAACGAGCAGCTTGCCATGGCAGACCTTTGACTGGGCGGGCCGGTGAAAGGCTCCGCGTCTGTCGCCCTGGGACAGGGAGCAGCGTCTCCCGGAAAAAGCGAAAACTCGATAAAATTGCTGGGAGCCGAAAGCTGAAGCGTTCTATGACGAGACACTTCGTCGTAGTCCTCCTGCCTGACGAATCTCTATAAAAAGCCTCATACGCACACGCTTAGATTACGGAGTGGTCGTCTATCAGTCTGGCGCACCAAGCTCTCTGAAAATGTTTGACCCGGTCCATCATTTGGGCATCCGTCTTTCTACGAGTGCTTTTCGCAAAACTTCTGTAGAAAGCCCGTACGTCGAGCCGAACGAGTGGTCGGTGCAGCTGCAGAGAACTTGCATGTCTTTTGTGTATTACCTCAAGACAAACGCAGACAATAAGCACCCCTCACATTCTGTAATCAATTACTTGTCCAGTTTCACACTGCATGATAACCATCATTCGTTTCGACAGCCCTACTCGCTTCGAGTGAAAGGCCCCGATGATGAAGCGGGAGTGCCCCTTCTTAATCAGTGTCTGATGGCTCCTGCGCTGCGCATCTGCCAACGTGGCAATGGCAGCTCATAGAATGTGATATATCTTTCGGGGAAGTTACGAAACCGGCACTTGTGGCACATATCTACACGTACTTGCTGGAGCTTCGACACAAATATAATTGTCCTGAATTTTTCACAGATGCCTCAAAATCTCACACTTCTGTGTCGTACGCAGCAGTCGGCCCATCTTTTTCGGACGCCGGCTTATTGCATCCTAATACAATCATCTTCACTGCAGAAACTTACGCAATCCTCGCGGCTGTCAAACACATCAAATAATCCAAACTGCAAAAATCAGTAATTTACACAGATTTATTAAGCGTAAAAATCCTCTTGAAAATCACAAAAAACACAAAATAATCTTCTTGTTTTCCTTCATTCACAATTATGCACAGTCTACAAGTCTAAACAGCATGTCGTAGTGTGCTGGGTGTCAGGACACTGCGAGATCCAAGGTAACGTGATGGCGGACCAGCTTGCCGCATCTGTCCACGCAAGCACGGCCAATACATCCGTAGGTATCCCTGCTCTAGATCTAAAACCATATCCCAAACGAAAGCTCAGAGCATATTGGCAGAGCACGTGGGATAGGCACTCAAAAATAAACTACACGTCATCAAGCCATTCCTTGGTAATTGCCTGCCAGTATCAAAATCACGCCACACAGAAGTTACACTTACAAGGCTATGAACAGACATACACACAGCACACATCCATACCTTTTGTGCGGCGGGTATCCACCTTTGTGTGATAGACATGGTGAAACACCCATTGTCAACCCTATCACCATCCAATGCACTGAATTTAACTCCTTTAGAAAAGAGCATTTTCCATTAACTTACGGCAAACATATTCTACTACACTCTGGAATGCTCATTGGTAAAGAAACACTTTTTAAGAATAGTTCATTGTTTGCGTTTTTAGAAGAAAGTCAAAGTTTCAGCACCATATATAAGTGAAATCCGTTGCATAACCTCTTCGCAGATGTCGTTGCTGCGGTAGCTGCTCTGAGAAGCACCTGCCTCTCAGCCTTTGGCTTCAGAGGGGTTGAGGAGGCATTCGTGCTATTTTACAATCGCTCATTTGTAGATACCATGGTTACTTGTAATCTATTCCACACGTATACATCAAATCGCTTTTAGAGGGAAACTTTTTTAGAGGGAAGTGTTCGTTGCTGCCATTAGCAGCGTTGATGCTCCCAGCCGAAAGAAGGCTACTGCCGAAGTTCGATGCGCAACTTCTTCGACAGTTAATTTGGAGACTCGCCAATCAAAGCACGTCGAAAACTGGGCTATGGGACACGTTGGAACGTTCAAACTTCGCGACCGGGACACAGGTGATATGGTACTTATCACCTCAAGAGATCCAAATGAGAGAGCAGCTCAGGCAGATATGGAGAACTGAAAGACTGCGGTATCGTGGAAGGAACTTGACTATGAAAGACTGAAACATGTTGTATCGTCCTTCTCCGAACAAACTCCTTAGCACTCTTTTTCCCTCATTCCCCTCTTTTTCTCTAAACACGCACACACACACGCACAGACATATGAACAGGCAAACAGACAGACACACAGACAGAGGTAACCACTTGTCGTGGGGCTGTAAAGGTTCTGTCATTTATTTGAAGGGGAAAGTGGGCTAAACCAGTATATGCGTTAGCAGAGTATCCAAGATAGGTGTTCATGATTGGATTTGTAGCGGTATATGTGAATATTCCTCAGTTGCCTTTGCGTGGAACCTACGTGGCTTAGGTGACAACGGCCCAGCGCTGCTTGGTGTCGTGGAGAAACAAAAAAAATGTGCCAAAATTTGTGACCAGGCAAACACACCCTGTTCCACCTTTATTTGCTGTTTCCTCGGCTTGAGAAGTTGCCCAACTTGGCCAAGAGTCTGTCGTCGTGTGCGTTTGTATTTTGACGAAGCCTGTCACTGTCCCAAGTTTTCAAGATTTGTCAAACTTCGCTGTTGCTTTAACGTGCTAGAAAAGCACGGTGAATTTCCTCATTTCGTTTTTTTGACACCGTGAAAGAAGATCTAGTATTTTTTCTCGCTAAATCGTTACATGTACGTGTATTTTTCGGATGTGGGACATCTCGCTCTAAAGCGCAATACATAACAAAGTAAAACTACTTGCGCGCGTCAAGATGTTTGTTCTCCCGTCGTGTCAACCGACTGGACAGCTTCGGTGCATGAAAATAACAATGAAATAGAAGCAGCCCGCAAAGCTTCATTTTGTTTGTTTGTTTTTTGTCCATTTATGGACGTCTTCACGTATTGCGAAGCAAGCGCATCCCGTAAATTTGATGGAAACGTCGATGAAGAAACGGCTGCTGTGAGAGCTAAGAAAAGTGTCATGTTAAGCATGAAGTTGTCTGGGCGAAAACAAAAGGGCCACAAAGAAAAGGCAAAACCTTAAAGATTTATTTGCCACTTTCTTTCGACGGAAAACGGGCAACTGTGAGCTGTTCCGGCGTATATTCATTAATCACGACACCTGAGCCTAACTGTTCATCAACGCCATGTGCAGCTATGCAACTGTTGTCGCTATCTCCGTTGTTGTTGGTGCACGCTAACGACGCCGCAGTGTGATGTCATAATTCAGTCTTGTTTTTATTCAAATAGACACGAAGCTGCTGTGAGGGCTCGTCGTGTACTTACGCCCTCTTCGCGATTTGCGTATCGTTTTTCAATGTGTTTCTACGCAGCTCCCGCGACCCAAACAATGGCGGCGCACCGCTGCTCATCTATATAGGACAATAGATTCTTTCATAGGAAACATAGTAGCACTGCCTTTCATGCGCCGAGAAGCGTAGCTTCCACAGCCCCCGCTGTGTCTTCCCCTGCTCTTTATTAAATGAAAAAGAGAAAGGAGGAGAGGTGTAAAGAATGCAACGCGTGGACCCGGAAAAGGGTGGAGAGCGCTGTCATCCCAACCGCATTCACGTTGCTTTCTCGTTATTGCCTTGCGTTTCGTGATAGCGGCAGTAACGGTATGTCGGTCAACGCACGGTGATCATTAACGCCTATTCAACAGTAGACGCTCGTTCTCCACCCGTTCTCTTAATTATGGACGTCAAAACGATGACACTTTGACGCGCCCCGTAGAAAGAAGAGCTGGTACGGTGAGGGTCTTGCGTGATGCTGCGGTGGCGGTGATTGGAGCGGCATAAAAAGAAGACTAGTGTTTCTTACCCTCTGCAGCATGCTAGTGTAAGCGCATTCGCATGGGCGTAACCAGAGGCAGTGTGAAAGCGCAACTGCAGAAGAGAGAGCTCCACCTATTACGCTCACACTACGTTCTTGTATTTCTCCCCCGTTTAAATTCGACCACAACAGTCGGGAAACGAACACGCGTCTTCAATTGACAGCCAATATGACTGAAATTAAGGAAACAAGACTGAAGGGTGCGGTGCAAAATCTAGAATTGTTTTGCCATGATAAAAAAAACAAATAACAATTACAGTGCTTGTAATGTGAGTAAAGCCGAAAAACAGATGTATACCTACACACTAAAAGGATAAAAAAAAACCGCAACACGTTAACCGGGTAGTAGTCCATGTGGCCCATAATTGGACAGGGATGGAGGAGCACGACACCTCAAACTCGTAAAAACCCTAATGGTCAGTAGAGAAATATACTGGCTACCTGACAAGCCATGAATGTAGAAAAAAAAGAAAATGCTCATAAAGTAAAATAAATATGACGAAGAAGACAATCCTTAGGTTCGCACGAATCACTTCAAGTCAAAAAAAAAAAAAAAAAACTTTTGTCCGTTGGTCTCTACAACACGTTCTATGCAAGTTAGCTGAGGCCCACCTTCATAGCGCAAAGCAGCCCTTTGGCACAAACGCTAGCCGATAGAGAATTTCTTCATAGTCTGTATTTTAAAACGAAGATGAACACACCAAATAGCTATCCAAGCAGCTATATCAGGAATTTATATAGAGTATCATCAATACCACAAACGAAGAATCCGGCATTGCATGCAGGGAGGAAAGCTAGAGCTGTTCAGATAGAAAAACTACAAAGCGCTTGGACCCTGCAAGACTCACGGATGCTTTACCACACTGGGCCAGCTTAAATGTGGCAATTATCGTACATAGAATAGTTCAAAACATGATCTGTGCTTCGAGCAACCATTAGAGGAGCAGATGGGATAGCCATTGCCTTATCTATAAAAGGAGGCATGCGCATCGCTCCACTGACAATAACCAGACTCTCTGGCCGCATGGAGGAACTATCAGAAAGAAACGGCTTGAAGGCACACTAGATGCTTCCTGAAATGGAGAGAACTGAACATTAGCCATACCAAAACAATAAATTAGGCCCCGAAATACGAGGATGTTACTAGGAACCTCTATGCAGATAAGGTGGCTTAAGGTTTTAATAACTACCGAGCTTTCGACTGTAACATCGTGGAAGGCCCGAGACATGTATAATCTCAGCGATTCATCAAGGAATTCAGGAGACTCAATTCATCACCGCACAAGAACCTCTGATCCGTGTAATATGTGGCGTTACGTAGGCTCCAAAAGGACGAATCTACAAACGTATACTGGCTGCGTGTACATATACTGCCCCACAGCATACGAAGACATGCGTTGTGGAAGCACACCAAACACATCACATGGCAGTCCACGGCTCACACCTAAGAGCGCGAAGGAAACAACACGAGACTCGTTTCGGAGGCATCGCTGTCGAGCCCTGCCTTCGGAAACCTAGTTGGTCTCGGTTCATAATAACGAATTTTACAGTGCGCGAACAAGAGGAAAAAATGGGACAGGCTAGAAAATAAGCACTGAGTTCTTGCGCTGTAAAGTTCACCAGTATGAACTCGGAGACCAGCTCAGGCCGGAGGGCCGAAATGATGGCGAAGGCCAGCGGTGCTTTGGAATATGGGCCCGACTACGCAGCTTAGCTTAGCTTTAGAAGCAATGAAGTGTTATGGCCAAATTTTGTCCTAGTTTTGTCCTTCTTCTTCAATTGGTTGGCTATCCTGCCCTTATATACTGTTGGTGCAATGTCGTCGCGACCACAAAATTAGGTTGGACGTGGATTTGACTAAAGACTACACAGTTAGGGTGAAAACCATAACTTGAACTGCCGAGCAATAGAATCTCCACTCTTCCAAGAACTGTCCGGGTATGTTAATTCCTGTTTGTAACCGTATTATGAGAACTAAGTAGCTTTTCATGAGCCTTGGCTGTCGTTTGACATTTTGGGTGATCTACTGAATGTCCTTGTCTTGTTCGGGTTATTCGTCACTACCACGTATCAATCTTTTTTATAGTCTTGCAATGGCGTAGTGGTGAAATTAGAAGGCAATAATTGTCGAGGTCGTAGTGGTAAGCTCAAAGCCCTAAGCGTCTATTGACCATTCTTAAGAAGGCATGCGACAGGAAAGAGGAAGAAACGGTTATCTATTTTTACTGCTATGACATTGTTGTTTTTTGTGAGATATGACGTTGGCGACGTACGGGTGCGTGTCATATTCATGCGATGGGGGCCCATTATATAAATATATGAAAGTTAACAATGCTTTTGCGGAGACAGGCACAGAGAGAGAGAGTGCACTCTAAGCCAAAAATGGCCAAAATGGGAGCAACGGCTGTTTTTACTCCTTCAGACCGACTGTTACTCTCCGAAAAGACCAAGCGGAACAAGATGGCCGACTTGTTCGAGAATGGGGGAGCAACTGTATTCATCTTAAGTTTGTAAGGGAGCAACGGAAGGAGGAACCGCTGTAAATGCTCTCGTCACGCAACGGTTACTCCCCGGCAGGACACCACACACAAATATGCATGCCGCCCACATTGATATTCATGGGCCAGATTATTGTTTGTTCTGTGTGCCAAACTTCACCAAACCAAAACAGTGATTTATTTTAGCATCCGTAGATAATAAGATAGCAGCGCTGGCTGAACACAGAAGGCCTGAGAATACAGTACGGCAAATACCTAACACACGCCGCAGCAGAATGGAGAGTTGGCACGTCAAAGCGGACCGAACGCCGAAACACGTGCAAAACAACGATAAAAAAAGCCTAGACACGCCGTTTGTCCGCGAAGTAAGGGCGTCAAAGTCGATCAAGCACCGAAACACGTGCATAAGCAGCCCCCCCCCCCCCCCGCCCAGATATATCGGAGAAGAAAAAAAAAAAAGCGGACCCAGACGCGCTTCTCATCAGCCATACACTTGGTAGCACGCTTCACCGTGTAGTTTGAGGGCAGAATGACAAATCTGCGCCATCTGCGCCTGCACGACAAGTGTGGCGCTAGTGTAGCAAACGATGTAAGTTACAAAGTAATTTTTATTCAGTGTTTATGTTGACTAGCACTAAATAAAAATTAAACTCAACTTTTTATATTTATTTATGAGTTTTAGTGTACCTCACTTTTTTTCATAATTGTATTAGGAGAACACACTGAAATTATTGCGCTGACGCCTGTGCTGCCACTGCTCGACGTTTTTTTTTTTTCGGCGCAACTAGGCTCGCGTTCGCACTACTAACTCATTTTCATATGGTCTGTGGTTGGCGAGCACATGGACGTTCGAGCTTGTGAGCTATGTTTTTATCGTGTGTGTGTGTCGCAGATTTGCGTTTCTACTTATTCGTGATGAAGGTTAGTGTATATTTATCTTTATGGAGCGCGAAGTAGTTGTGGATTTTGCTGCTGGGTGGAACAAACACATCGTAAACACGTCTTCAGCTATCTGCAAGCCTGTTCGCTCGCCGGACAAAGGACTGTGCATGCATCAGCGTGCAGGTGAGTGGCATTTCCAGCAACATTTAATGCTCTTACAATACATTGTTGAGTGGTTGCGCTATTGAAAGAGAAATGATTTGCTCTTATTCACCGTATCCATTGCTAGTCGTATCGGACTAAATTACCTCTATTACCGCCTGCATACCCTCTTGCTTCCCCTGTCACCACTGCAGTGCCAGTGTACTTTTGCAGTTAAAAGTTCATTTCCGCAACACTACCTCGCTTGAAAAAACATTGGGGCGGGGTTGTAGCTGCATTCATACTGGCACTTTTCTACCATTGGCTTTATATAATGTTAACGGCTGAGTGTTGGGGCCTTGGGCCGCATATTTTAGAGATGTAAAGTGTATGTAAATCAGTAAGTGAACAAATCATTGTCGCATCACTTCACTGGCATAGCCAGGCGGTTGCGCACAGAATTTTTTTAGGCCGGGCGTAGGGAGCCCAAATTGACGACCATATTCGCTTGCCCGGCCTATTCAGATAAGCGGACCCCCCCCCCCCCCTCCCCGCACGCCTAAAAAAAAAAAAAAATCTGCCCACATCACTGCGTCACTTGCTTCACCTCTGCGCTGAACGTACTATTTTATAAGCGCACCATCAAGCGAGCAGTTTACATATTGACAGAACAATCGGAGGAGGAATGACCCAAATCTTTCAGATTTCTTTAGTGATGCAAAACCTTAGCAAAACTGAATATTGTAAAAGACAGTCATAAATGCTGTATGTTCTCGTTAGTGCTGTCATTATTCTGCATCATGAAATCTTTATGCGCTGTGAAAACTTGGCATGCCGTTGAAGTCACATATCGACGTTAATACCAATCGACGAAAATTTCGACAACCTCAATAACGCCGTTTGGGATTTGCCGCATGCACATAATTAGGCTGATTCCCACTTGGCTGTTCTTAACCTGACTTCACTGCTACCAAATGAAACAATATTTGATGCATGTCTTTTACTTTTTTTTCAGGGATATGACACAAATTTGGTTATACTGCAGATAAAGATGCTCCCAACGATGCTAAAGTACAGAAAGCAAGTGAATTTTGGTAAGTGCAGACTTTTTGTACTACGTATATGAAAGCATCGTTTTTTAGGGGCAAACTGTGCATGTGTTGGCCAGAGAATAGTTCATTATGCCACATGGTTACACTGGCACTGACAATTCGACATGGCTCCGCTGGCCCGTGTGTGTGCTCACACTGCTACCGTTAAGATAAAATGTTTATGTTTTCATTGCAGGGATTGCTGTTTGTACTAAAAAGCCAACTGCCAAGATTTGTTTACGCTGGTACTCCTAAAAGTATGCTTTCCCTATTTACATGGATTTTGGCTTGCACAAAGCATAACACTTGGGCCTAGATTCACAAAGCTGTCCATGCGCAGGCCTTCATAACAGCGTTTCTTGACTTGCCTTTACCCTGTTTTCCGCAGATGTTTCGTGGGTTTAAAAGTGCCACAGCATGTTGACCTCCCCCACTCTGAAATATTCGCGTTCAAAGTTCCGCAAGAGTGGGCTTAACTTTCTTGTGCACCTCTTTGCTAGTCCAAGATACTGAAGTGTTATGCTCTTACTAGAGGTGGCAGTGCTTCTAATGTTTGTATTTCCATCACATTGACAAAGTATGCGATCTTGGCTTGACTGGTAGCACATCCTCAACAAATGTCTTTGTGGCACATGTAGAAGGCAGTACAAAATAAATAGGCAGACATTCACACCGGGAGCTAACTTCTAATAATGCTTTTTTTTTTTGGAAATCATAGTGTGCTTATTCCAATTTGTCTAACAAGCAGTAACCTGTTTGACTGTGAACCAACAAGACGTTGAACTAATAAAAGCTTCACATCTTGTTGCTCTCAAATATATATGTATTGGCAAGCTATCTGTGACACTGTCAAACAAAGAATCAGAATATCTGTGCATGCCTTAAGATATATTGCTTCGTTTACATATCTCGTGGCTGTGACTCGTCAACCGAGTGAACAAATGCACCCTAGTTTTCTAAATTTAAAGCATTTTTTGAAGGTAGCACGGTCTACATTTATTTGTTTATAGTTTTGTCCAGCCGTTTGCGTCAGGTACAAAGAAATATACTGAAGATTATCATGTAGCCTCTGCAAATGGTTGCTTTCAAGCAGGCTTTGCATGCTTGGCTTGTGCCTACAGGTATTGCACAATTCAAGACGCAGCAGCGTATGATAGAACAGTAGAATCGAGAGCAACTATGTTCACGAGCTAAATAAGTATTTTAACATGAGCGGACAGTACGTGTTATTTGCCACACACATGACCTCATTTAGAATGCCCATTGGTGAATGGGCTCATAGAAATGTCACTCAGCTGTGTATAGGAAACAAGTTAACTGAACCCAAGGGTATCTTTAACTGCTACAAATATGCCTTGTTGAGGTGCTGCACATTTTCTTCCAGAATATTGCTGTCTGAGACATCATGTGAAGAGCGTCTACCACATCAGCATTTATATGGCTTGCCAAGTAACGTTTGGCCGAACCTTCCTTTTTTCACATTTCGTTTTGCAGTAGACATCCTAGAATGTAAGCGCTGCTGCAGTGTGTGTGACTCATTGTTATGAATTGATTCTGGCATGTTTAACCTCACACTTCTATTTTTTTTCTTGCAGCAATGAGATGCTTCACATATGCCTGCGGTGACGTTCTGCTGCGCTAGCCTGATGGAAACACAAGCTGCGAAACTTGAGTTCTTCAGAATTGGAGAAGTTGCCCTTCTCTCACCAATGATGACACAGACTGCCCTATGCTAGAAATTCAAGATTGTTTTTCCACGAATGACGCAGAAAAACTTTGATGTATTATGGTGTTTGTTTAGTGCTGGCTGTGGTGTGGCGAAGTCTACTTTTACGTGTGGTCACACGTCGCCTCATAAAAAGAACAATCAAGCATTTATTTTCCTTTCAATATAGTCCACTTTTTGTGTTACAAGCACCCAAGCAGTGCTCTTCCAAGGAGCTCTCGCCATGTGTTAAGCGTGTGACAAGCATACTCGAGATAAATACTCATTTCCCCAAGGAGTAACTGGAAGCATGTGCAGTTGGTTTTCAGAGAGTAACTGCGAACACGTGGGAGGAACGGTAAAGAGTAACTGTTGCTCTTAGAAGAGTAACTGGTGGGAGTAATGGTTGGTCGGCAGGGAGCAACTGGTGGGAGTAACTGTTCGTCTGCAGGGAGGAACTGGAGGGAGTAACTGTTCATCCCCCGAAGGAGGAACTGAAAGGAGAGCAACGGTTCCTCCCTCTGCAGTTACTCCTTTTAGGAGAGTAATGGGAGTGGCAATGCAATTGCTCCCTGAAAGGAGCAACCCCTATACCCCTGTTGCTCCGTTTTGGCTTAGAGTGTGGATACAACAGCAGAAGCCTCTACTAAGAGACCGTGCTCAGTTAACGTACGTAAGTGCGCACATACATACATACATACATACATACATACATACATACATACATACATACATACATACATACATACATACATACATACATACGTACGTACATACATACACACATACATACATACATACATACATACATACATACATACATACATACATACATACATACATACATACATACATGCGCTTTTTTGAAATCTTTTACTGATAAGACATCCTTTACTAATACGGAGCTCGCAACAGCAACCAACCGGCAGTGCCTCCGGGCAATGCTGTCCTCATTTCCCAGCAGCCGTAGTTTGTAATGATACAGCATAGCGTGTTTTTGTGTCATAACTGCGACATTATTATGAAGCATGCCTTAGTGGAGAGATTCGAAAATTTCAACCACCCGATGTTCTTTAAACCTGCACCTAAATGCATTCGCATGCGCCTCTCGTATTTCGCCGCCACCAAAATGCGATCGCCATGGCCGGGATTGAATTCGCGACCTGCGGAAGAGCAGCCACGCACCGTAACGACTGTGCCAACGTGACGGATGCCTGTAGTTTCGCGTAAGTGATGGTCAACGGCTGGAATATTTGCAATGGCTTGAAAACTGGCATTCGCGAAGTGTCAGCTTCTGAAGGGGCTTTCCTGTTAATGTGGCAAAGAAATTTCACGACGCAGCTCCGGAAATTGAATTTATGCAGTGTAAAACTTATACGCATTTTGATGTTCGTTGCCAGCAAACCTTGCATGAAGCCTTGGCTTCTTTCGTGGTGTTTCTCGCATAATTTTTGGCGCTGCCAGTAACATCTTTATTTGTTGCTCCTCGTATGCCGCGGACATTGCATTCGCAATACTCTTCCTCTGACGTTGTTGGAGAAAACAAATTCCAGAAATGGAGTAATCTTAGCCCCAATTTAATTGGTCGGTGCGTTATCTCCCGCCCCGGAGGCTGCATCCTTTTCACACTTCTAAGCCTATCTGTTTTCTCTCAAGGCGAAAGCACCTCCGCCCCGCAGTTGTGTTATTGCGCTTTAATAAGCCCTTATCGCGGGCATGCAAAGCTGGTGTTTTTGAACCCAGGGGCCACGTAGCATGCGTTCGCATTTTGTTCGCCCGTGAATCTCATTTAGTCTTGTATTGTGTGAGTGGTCACTGCCTTTTTTCGAGAACCGCTGCGTCTTGGGTCGTAATTTTGTGCGGCTATGCAGATTTCATTTACGCGTGAAGGCAGCAATTGACTGACTGACTGACCGAACAACCAGCAGTACGAACATTCTTGAAAAACATTCCTATGGCGCATACGCATTCAGAGTTGATGCATGATAGATGAACACATTGCATAAATCTGACGCCAAGTTGCCGAATGGTAAGGGTAGCGTATACTTTGCCAATGTAAACACGTGACACTTCGCTTGGACGTAACTATAATAGTACGATAAGTATCCAAGAGGGAAACAAAGGGTTCGTACAGAAGTTCACGCGTCCCATCTCAAAAGCATTTTGTATTGAAGCAAGCCGGCAAACATAACACTGTCTTAAGTGAACGTAATTTTCGATGCTCTCGCTTCGGCATATATGCCCGACAAAGGAGACTTCACCGTGCCGTGCCGCGTAGGCGTCACTCTTCACTGGCATCATTATGGCATCGTACGAGGATAGCAATACCCTATGAGGCACAGGAACAGACCGGTGCAAAAGCAAAGGGATTGATGATATCTGGAGCGTAACGTCACAAAACCACCATGTGGTTACGAGAGACGCTCTAGTAGAGTGCTCTGGAAATTTAGATCACCTGGGGGTTCTTTAACACGCACCAAAATTTGAGCACAAAAAGAGCGAAGGGGCAAACGAGGAGTTTCATTTGAGATGATATTATTTCCGATGCTGGAAGAACACGACTGGCCCTGGACAAAGGAACTACTCTCTTAATAGTGACCCAAAAGCGTCCAGTTAGCACCACCTTTCACGTTTATTTATATTTTCTTTATTATGATGGCAAGAATAAGCATCGATTCGATGCTGTCCTCTCACTTTCTCTTTTGACCATGTCGTGTTCTCTTATAAAGGCTCAGATGCCTTGTCAAACGTTAAGTTGTGCTTGGTGTGTGAATCAAAACACGAGTGAATCAAAAAATAGTAGCGATAAGGTGACGTCACCGTAATGTGATGACGTCACTATATGGCGTAATAAAGACGTCCCAGGTTCCCAATATTTGTCGCGTCACTGTGACGTCACAATGTGACGTCCTATCATGAAGTAGTTGCTTGCAATAGAGTAAAGAGTAATGATTTGATTGATATGTGGGGTTTAACGTCCCAAAACCACCATATGATTATGAGAGACACCGTAGTGGAGGGCTCCGGAAATTTCGACGACCTGGGGATCTTTATTGTGCACCCAAATCTGAGCACACGGGCCTACAATTCCGCCTCCATCAGAAATGCAGCCGCTGCAGCCGGGATTTGATCCCGCGACTGGCGGGTCAGCAGCCGAGTACCTTAGCCACTAATAGAGTAAAGAATAGGTCTAGTTGTGACAATTGCGTGATTGATGCAGCGCTAATGGCGAAGTCGTAAAAAACACCAGCCCTGCGCAAAGGCGCCGCACATTCACAGCGAAAGTGGCCTTTCAGATCCTTTTCTAAACACTCATTGGGTAACTGCTGCAAGCACACTTGCTTGATGCCCACTATGGCATTAAATGTCAAAATTTTAGGGTAGTAGGCCGGCATTCGCTATGCTACTTTCGTCATTCTTCGGAGAAGTGTGGTATCTGCTAAACTATTGCGAGGCATTTTGTGCCTATTGTTCATGCAGTGGCTGGTGACGATGAGGAATTATGCCTGAAGTGGGTATGCGCTACAGTTATAGCTGAACAAAACGAAGCTGTTGTTTTTTTTTAACTTAGTCATATTTACTAACCTACCCAACCGGCCGTAGTTGCCATATTGCCTGTAACAGAGACGGAGGAAAATTTAATTTTGGAATAAAGGGCGTCCGGACCATTTGGCCACTCTGCTCAGTGCTTGTATAGCTGACTGTTTCGTCTTTAAGGAAGAAGTAAGGCTACTAACAATTTTTTTGACCTTAGGACACTTATTTACAGTTCAGGTAAAGCAAACGGGCTGCATTAATTGAGGCCTATATTATACGATTTGCCCTCATAAAGCAAACTGTTCATATATGTGATGCAATAGGTACTCCTAATAACAATTAAAAATCATACCTGTGATGCCCAGCTACGAAACGCGTTATTTACGGTCTCCTGTTACGCATAAAAAATGCGTGTGAAAGCGCTTCTTTTAGGAGGAGCGGTGGCGTCAGAGCGGGCGCGAGGTGAACTAAGCCCGTCCCACTACTTCGGTGGCACGCAGCAGGTCGCACTTTGTTTTTTTATCTAGTGGCAATGGCACTGAGGATCGCCGACAGTCCATGGTGCATATAAATGACTTGCCGTTGACAAGCCGAATAGCGTACGGTTTGTGGCCTAGTGGTCTGCGTCGCACGCTGCGGAGTGAGAGGTTGCTGGTTCGACATCCCGCTACCGAGCTTTTTCTTCTCGTGCTTTCTTTAGAATCTGTTAGTGTATAGAGAGAGAGAGAGAGAGAGAGAGAGAGAGAGAGAGAGAGAGAGAAATAAATAAAAGGAAGACAGGGAGGTTAACCTAAAATAACTGGTTTGCCGTGGCGTAAGGTAATAAGGGCCGTGGCGTAAGGTAATAAAAGGGATTGCAGTGCCGCCTTTGAGTCACGGAAAATCGTTCAATTTTGTGGCTGTTGATCGCTGATGAATTGAAATGCGGCACGAAGAGCTGTGAGCTCTGCTCCCGTCGATCTCGTAAGGTGAGAGGTCTTGGATTTTTTTGTCGTGTCTTTTATGGGTATGGCAAATGATTCCGTCGAGCTCTTCTGTAAAACAGAGCCGTCGGTGTATACGTGTATACAGCCTTGATACGTCTAGTATAACAAGGGCAGAGCAAGTTCGGCTGCTCACCCGCAGGTCGTGGGATCGAATACCGGCTGCGGCGGCTGCATTTCTGATGGAGGCGGAAATGTTGTAGGCCCGTGTACTCAGATTTGGGTGCACGTTAAAGAACCCCAGCTGGTCGAAATTTCCGGAGCCCTCCACTACGGCGTCTCTTATAATCATATGGTGGTTTTGGGACGTTAAACCCCACATATCAATCAATCAATCAGGGCAGAGCAAGCGGCCTAAGAGCAGGTGACGACATATCTGCTTTTTTCTGGATGCCAGGTATAGTAAGCCTGATGTTAGCCTGAGTCAGGCTAACATCAGTTAGTGTATATTTTACAACGCCCAATCCGTGGCGGAAGCACGTCATCGGAGCCGTGGTTGACGCTGCTGAAAAACCTTTTTTTGTTGCTGTTGTAAAAGTGAAGCGCAACTTGCCCCTTATGTGTGCTGCGGTGCAGAAGTAGTACGTGCCTTTTTTGGACTTTGAAAAAAAAAAGCGTTGTACGAGTAGGGGAAGGGCATGTTGCGCAATAAAAAAAGTAGAAGACCCAGACAAATGCCAAAACAGCTAAATTTTGTCATCTGCGTTTCGCTATCTCGTGAAATTCCCCTCACAATGCCTTTTTGAGTGTTCATACACGTTGAATAACATTGATTTACTCATTGAAATATCACGCATTCGTAATCTTTGCGCGCTTGCTCAACAAAGACATCTTAATGCTATGAGTTACGTTGTCTCATTGTTAATACATTTAGTTCCACGAAAAAGTTTTAATTACGTACCTTCGTTGATCTTTGATTTTGAGGTCGTGTCTGCGTCTTACTCAGTTCTCGCTTATCTCTGTTTTTATTAATTTGGGGACAACCAGGACTAGTCCTTGTTATTTTCTCTGCCTTTCTCCATATGTCCCTATTCTTTCCCTCATTTTCTGGACAAATCAGATGCTGTGGTTAACGGCAGTATGCAACTGCTGCTCCCTTCCTTGCGCGCGCTTTACGTCTACAGAACATTGAATGCATTGTATGTTTAGTAACATTGCGTTTAGTGAATAACCATTTATGAATGAATCAATTGTGAAAATTCATTAGGGTCCTTCGGATAGTGATCCAACATGTAGTGGGCGGCTCGCACTTCGAAAAACAAAAAAGTCCCTTTTCTTATGTCATATTTTTATTTAGCGTCGTGGCTTGCATACGTCCTTTTCAAAAATCTAAGAAGCCACCACTGGACGCAGTGTGCTGGTAAACTTTAGAAAAGTACAGTCTCGAAAAAAAAAGAAAAAAAGGTGCTCTGACAATAAGACTAATAGAATTTCGTGCAACATCAACAATCTTCGGTGTACAATCGTACGCAGCTCCAAAATAATAGCTTAATTAACTAAATAAATTACATTCTCTGAAGTTTACACGTATCGTGCTTGACAACCTGAACTAGCTGGTTTTGCCTTGTTTGATTTCACTTCCATTTTTTGCATAAAAACCAAGCCATTTTACCAAATCGTTGAACTCCCTTGTGGATCTTTGTCACGGACAGATGTAGGCACTAATACACCGTAGTGCCGTGGGTGCAAACAACTGCACGGAAACTGGTGACTCTATCTGACCTTGCATAAAAAAAAATTCGACATACTGTTAGACTGAAATGTGCAAGCATGAGCTCGGAGAAAGCTGAACGCGCTGTAAGGTGATCGTGTTCATTCGCGTATATCAGTTTGCGTTCTTTAAAGGGCGGACAGAAGTGTGGTCAGGAGCTTAAAGCAGTGTCTTGTTGCCTAATAACGCTGCTCCGTCATCTTTATGGTTGGATGCTTTAGCGACACGAGCAGCTTTCTTTAGCGTCGCTACGGCCGTATGACAGCGCTGTCAGCTCTTTGTTGTCGGCATTCGGTGACGTTTACTTTTTACCATTACACTGCGTGCTTATTCATCAGACGGATCCAGCATGTCTGTTTCTGAGCAGTGTGAGGAAGACGCTGATGCTTTCGAGGCAGCAAATTGATAGCGTCGTTTAACAAGCTGCTTAAAGACGATGGAGGACTCGCTCTCGTTTTTCCAGTACCGTATAAGTCTGCACGCAAGGGGCTGTCCCTCCCTGCTTACCGCATTCTTGCTCTGTCGGAGGTTTGTCCTGAATGTCTCTGCGTTTTCCTCTGTAGAATATACTCGCTCGCTAGCTCACTCACTCACTCACTCACTCACTCACTCACTCACTCACTCACTCACTCACTCACTCACTCACTCACTCACTCACTCACTCACTCACTCACTCACTCACTCACTCACTCACTCACGCTATAATTCCAGATGTCGCCCAAGAATCGCACCTGGCATAAAGAAAATGTTAAAATATGACGATAAACATAGTGAGTTGTGCATCGTGTCAAAAAATGATTATGAGGAGTCCCAAAAGTTTTCACCATGCACTAAGTGTATGCAGATGCTCTACAACTACCTTTGGCAGTACTCCGAGCGAAAGAAACATCTAGAAACTTATTTCGAATTGCACGCTACGTGAAAGTCATCCTTTATCTGGTGCACTTTTTCTCGAGCCCTCCTGTCCCACAACACACACACTTGTGGACGAAATAAAGTGTTTTGATTTTTTTTTTATTTGAAATGACGGCAACGTGACTACAGGATAGTGTATCATCATTCCAAGCAATAGTACCAGGATTTCAATAATGGAAACCTTCAAAACCAACTTGGACGCCGCCACTTCTCAACGTTGATTGATTTGTGGGGTTTAACGTCCCAAAACCACCGTTTGATTATGAGAGACGCCGTAGTGGAGGGCTCCGGAAATTTCGACCACCTGGGGTTCCTTAACGTGCACCCAAATCTGAGTATACTACACTTCTTAACGTTATCTGTGCAATAGGTAACATACGTAAGAAAGCACACATTGCGTCTATAGTTGCGGCACAGATGGTACTTCATCATTTTCGTATAATGCATAATGAAAAAAAAAACACACATATACAGATAAATCATGCACCGAAGAGGCGTCAGCCTGTGCGATCTTTATAGCCGAAGTACAGAAAAAGAGATTGTACAAATTATCGCACACACCTTCATCGGCAACAGCAAAATTGGTGGCTATCTTTCATGCAGTTAAGCTTATCTGCCTAAATTCTGAGCCACGAAAGTGGGTGGTATGCACTGATATCAAACCTGCCCTTCAGCTAATCAATCAAAAATGCGATATCACTTTAGAAGAATGGCGAAATAGCACAATGTATTTCAGAAACTGTGGAATATGCCTTAGTGCATGGTCATAACATCGTATTCCAATGAATATATAGCCATATTTGAATAAAGGGAAATGAAGAGGCTGGCAGCTGCGCCAAAAAAAGCATTGAACGAAGGACAGGATTGCGCAATCATTATGTCTGGGGTGGATATTTGACATTTTATAACGCAAGGAGCTAACCATTGTTAGATGGAGAAGTGGTTTGATAGCCCTTAATCAAAGAAATCAGTACTTTGTGAAGTTGATCCACACAGAAAATTTTTCATAGCGATAGATGTCCATGACACTTAGAGACATTAATCCACAGACTTCGACTGAAAGTAGCATACACAAAGACCTTCCTGCACAAAAGGCATCTATACAACTTTCCTGAATGCCATTTTGGTCATGCAGAAGAAAATGTTCGCCATATTTTTTTGGAGTGCGTCAAATACGTGAATGAAAAAGAAAAAAATAAGAAACAAATTAGCAAGTTTGAACAGGCGGCCTCTCACATTGAAGAAATTACTCGGACCATGGCCTGAGATGCATATTCAGAAAAAGGCGAACATCTTCCTGACAGACTTCTAAGTGGAGACCACATATATAAGCGCCTGTGATAGAAAACCAGGGATTGACATATATGAAATATGTTAGTGCATATACTGACAGTAAAAAAGTAAGGTGTTTGTGTGAAAAGTTTATGACAGTGTGAACTGCTGCAAGCAAACTGTGCATTGACATGATATTTCAACTGGTTTCAGTGTGCTATTATGTTGTTTTTTTTTTCGGATTGCTCATTTTTGGGTACCGTTCAGTATTATTTTTTTTTCGTTGCAGAACTTATCGATATGGAGTATCCAGGCAATATACCCCTCAACCTCTTCTCAGCAAAACAGTTAAAACAGGACAGAACAGTTCCCATCAACTTTCTTGACGTAGTGAATGCACCAAACTTGACAAGCCGAAAGGTCAGCACTGGGAAGGAACTTTTTTTGGTACACTTTGTGTGATGGAAGTTAAAAGCAGCGTTTTACAGCCGGGTGGAGAAAAACGATCCTGACTTTGCTCCTCTTCAAGTGTTTCTCTCACTTTACTGCCGCGACGCTTGTCGCAGTCAGCACTATGTTCAACTCAATTACGTCAGAAGTAAGGCAAGCCCATTCAGTTAAGGGAGGTACTGCTAACGGTGCTCATAAAGTAACGAAGTTGTAATGCTGAAAGTAAAGACAGTGTGCACTTGCTCGCCTCGTGCTTCGATGGCATAAAGATGGCAAACTGCCCGTTTTCCTTCCTGGACAATGAATTTTGCAGCACCAGCACATTCTCGCCATTCGCAAACTTTACAAGTTTGTGTGAGACAACTGGGCACCAACAATTCGACGAGTGAAAGTACTATGCAAATAAGAAAACGTACGTTTTTTTAGGTGAAAATAGAATGAAGATGTAGCAGGAGTGTGCAATAAAAAAGAGGAAGTTGTATTGTTCCGTAAACATGATTAGCTACCTGCAAGATCGAAGTTGCATTTTCGTGGCCGGACTCGCTGTAAAGCTGAAATTGGGATTTAAATTGGTGAGGGATTTTTAAGACATATAGGAGAACTACCGCACAATTTTGACAGCATATCTGAAAGCAAGGCTAATAACGAAGCGTGTCACAAATGACACAAGTGTATGTGCTACATGAGTTATTCAGCGTGTTTTCTCTTCTAAAGGAGCCCACATTCGGTAACAGGATGCGAATGTGGCTTGTGGCCGATATTGATCTGCCTTATCTACACTCGCACTATCGATACTTGTTAGCCCTGTTCACTTCGAAATGGTGGTTTGTAGTGGCTGAGACTGGACTGGCTGAAGATGCCAAAGTTATTGCTAACACCAGGTAAGGTTGTATTTGGTTGGCATTTGTTGCTAAATTTTTTTACGGTTATTGATACAAAAGAGATGAACAAAGTTGTCTAATGGTCAGCGTTGAATTAATGAATGGTAAATATACGACCCTCATTTTTTTATAAGGAGGGCAGTCTACATTTTAAATATAATGGTGGGCTTTATTTACACAACTGACGTTTCGTAATCGGTCCACAGCCGTCTCCCCTCACAAACCCATTTCGGATGGTTGGTCGTCCCACATTCGTGTTTGCTTCGTTCCTCCAGAACAACGCTGTCCGAGTCAATGGTGGGCGCTCTACATACACGCCCCACGTGCTCGACCGCGCTTTCATGCAAACAGACGCTCGTGGCCAGCGTCAAACATTGCAAATGAGCACACAAACACAAGCTCCCATCTCTGCACAGGACTTGGTTGTCGCGGGAATGTCGGATGCGTACGTCTCCGCGCGTACGCGCGTTTGCTTTATGCTATCAAGCGCGCTAAGGCTTACAATCGTTCACGTGGCCCGTTACGTGTGTAGGTATGCCTTCGATGCGGCATGTGTGCAAAGGCCGATAGAGTGTTCTTCCAATCGACACCGACCTGGCGAGCCCCAGTGGAGGTGCCCAGACCAGAATCTCATTCAGGCTCTCCGTGGTCACCGAGCCGTAAGAGCGCACTCTGGCTATTTACTCGCTCGCCAGCCCAGGTATGTGTCGACACCACTCTACCAGGCTGCCTGTTGAACAACTGTGAGGACTAGTATGCGCGAGTGGCGGCGCGCGCTGGCTTCTGTGCTGCTCGTCGCCCACGCGTTTAGTCGGCCGGAATAATCGAATGACCCGCGGACTGCCGGCGATTGTTACTGCGGGCTTCTTTTCCCAGAGATTGATCTCTGAACGGTGGGGACGCAGAAAAAGCACCGCAATAGCGGAGAAGGCAGGAGTTTGATGAATACCCTCCAGGCCGTATCGCCGAGAATTCTCGCTGCATCTTGCGGGCATTTCTGTGCATAGAGTGAATCTAAAAGACTTCTTCCGCTCGAAGTAGGATCCCATCGAGGCCGCCTTTTTTGTTATCCGCAAGCGCCTTTGTTCTCTATCTCGGGTGACGGCGTCAGGTTCTGTGTCTCACAGCGTCGGGTGCACTCATGTACACGGCTTCGCGTCGCCTGCGTCGCTGTCTCGTGTTTCTCTGTTTCGCTACGCACGAGACAACACCCGAAAGCAGACTCTCGGGTAGCGCCATAAGTATTTTCTACATATGCAAGAATTTATTCTGTTTTGGACAAGCGTTGTCGGTGAACCGGCCTCTACCGCACACGAGAAAGCGAGATCCCTCGCCTTTGAACGTCACTGTGGCGGAACCTGAAGCCCTATTGCTCGCTAACATTACGCGATACTCCATGAAGAAGTGGCAAAACGCGACTGCGTTGACGTTTGAAAAGAAATATTTGGTGGCCCTATAATAAACAACTGAAGAAGTAGACCACAGCATTTTTTTGCCAATACTTGGGATACGTGCGGCAGACATATCCAAAGAGGAGGTGATAGACATATTGCAAACAATAATTTTTCGCTGCTTTTGTTTTCTTTTATTGACCTCCCTAAATCAGCTGACAGAAAGACGCTTAATGACACCAATGGTTAACAGGTTCGAACCCAAATTTTGTGATAAAGTGCAAGTATAACTACAGACACAAACCCATAGGAGTGCATAAAAACAACAATCATAGTACCCAGAGCAACAATATACCTCATTGGGAAGAAAAAAAGAAGTCTGTTCAATCGACAACAATTAACATCTACCAATAGTACTATGCGTAAAACAGAAAAGAATGCATTTCTGACTCACTGAAAAGCTGTTGCCACCACACCCCGTTTGTTTTGCCGCTAACTCTCGCCAACTGCCCGCCGTCATGTTTGATCATGGCCAAGTATGCATTGAATAGACGTCAAAGTGTCCACAACTGATAGCGAAAAGGGAGCCGTCCGCAAGCGAACGTGTATAGGCCATTCTACTTCGTTGGTGTTGAGCGTGGTTCTCTGAAAATCAAGGATCTGACAAGTTTTTTCTGTCAATCTAACCTCGTTTCAGAGATGTAGGAAGCTCACCAAAGCAGGTACAATGCAAAAGGTGTTTCAGTCATTTCGGCGTGCTGCAACTCGCAATATAAGTGCGAGCGTGCATCACATAATATTGAGTTCAAGGCTAGCCTAGCCCTGCGACGTGTGTTCTGTAACTCCTAAATGCGTTGAATTCAGGCATACACATGATGCCAAAGCAATGGAGTACGTAGAAACACGAGCAATGTGTCTTAGAATCAGTTGTACGCTTTATTAGATGGCCTCGACGAGTTCTGCCTTCGCAGTTGCACTCTCCATCAATCTCTCACTTCTTGTGCTTTGGACTGTTTTATTACGCATGTTACAATGTTCTTTTGACGCTTGCGTTGTATACACCTGAAGTAGCATACATGCGTGTCCACTTTTTCGGCGTACAGTTATAGGCGAAACCGAGGCGTCCAAAATATATCCGGCAATCGCGGAGACCAACGGCAAGAAAAACCTGACTGTGCTTACGACCAACATTTTGTGATTTGCCTGTATGATGCACTTCTTAGCACTTGCTAGTTAAACCCGGACTGAATAAGCCCGTGAACGCCTTCAAAGCGTGCACGAGGCTGTGTGGTGGCGACCACCTCCAATTATCGGTGGTCGCGGCATGGCCGATTTTATCACCAGTCTACACTTAACACGGCGCGCACCGCGGTGAGTGGCTCTGTTGAGCTTCATAATCAAAGTTACCATGGTTCTCCTTCAAGGCTACTCGCAACAATAACAGGAGACCTACTTTGTCACCCTTTCTCACGCGACTGGCCCGTGGTCGTTGCTGCGCACGCGCTTGTTGCACCTGGTTGCACTAGTTGCACTACCCAAAACTGCGCCGACAGGTGGCGCTACGTGCCTGCGAAATTCCAGAGTTAGACGTTTATATTATCTTTCACTTAAACCTCGTTGCCGTTGCGCTTGAGACACCGCCGTTGTCGGCGCTAGTGGCGTAGCAAAGGAGGAAGGGTTGGGGGGGGGGGGGAGGTTGAACCCCCCCTTCCCCCGCCACTTGCCGCAGATCTCACCGTAGTCGATCACTACGATAATTTCCACTAGGCAGAGGTTCGTTTTAATGGTAAAAGCCAGACTCAGTTGCAAGGTCTGATAGGCCACGTTCAATCATATTACAGTGTGACTTTTCGAACGTGTGCTAAGATGTACTCAAGCGAGAGACTAACTTTGCTATTGGACTTCCACACGTACTGCTAACATCTAAACACAAACGTACACACAAAAACGAACTAAGACAAATGCACACACGCGCGTGCGACAGAATGTTCGGCTGATCCAGCGAACTTGCTTGTATGCGAGTGTACTATATAATAATACATATCTTTACTGTGCCCTAACAGGTAAAGACACTCCGACGTGTTGTCTAGTGACGAAGGTGCAACACAGGCAAACGTGCAGGCCAGTCACAACCTTAGAAGGCCTACTATAACACTTATAAATAAAATGATCGTGGTCATAAAGCTAAAACAGCATCATCAAAAATGTAGTGTGGGTAGTTGCATATAGAACAAGTTTTTTTTTGTTCAGAAGCGGGACAAACAACGCAACAATAAGGAACATGAAGCTGAAAATATATACTACCAATCAAAAATATTCATATAGATAAGGGAGATCAGTTTTCTTGTGATTAATTCATTTTGTACTTGCGCTGACGACTTCATTGTTTCAGCGATTGACTCTCCTTTGAGTGCTTCTAGAAAATTTGTCGCGTATATAGAGCAGTCGTCTTGTGGCAGTCACACTTGTGGCTTCTGAAGTTTTCGAGTGCGTACCTCCAGCGTGTGATCGCAGAGAGGACCAAGCTTGCACTAAGAACTTTGTTAGTTCCTTTGCCAGAACTTTCTTTTACAAAAGGCACACATGTGTTGCTCCTTCGTGGTATTACGAATACACCAGCAACCAGGAAAAGATTTCTTGGCCAGTGAGGTCGGAACTTCAGTTCGCGCTTGCTAACTGCGGGGAAGCTGTAGCTAGCGCCTGGTTTTCATATCGTAATTAACAAACGTCATCTAGTCTTGTAGTAACTGGTTTCTTGGCCCCGTAAACACGTAAACACCAATGTCGTCAGAAACCACGGTTTCCGGGCATTCATCATGCCCGGATCGGTTTTGAGGAGTTCTTTCGGCACACGAGTCGTATTCACTGGGCGCTGTTTGACACGGAACACAAACTACCCAGCAATACGCGTAGGCCGTGCATAACAAGGGGTCACTTTGCATTGCTACGAAGCAATGCACTCAGCGAAATCCGGGCAGTGGCACTGAAAGCGAGAAAGGAAAATTTTAGCGACAATACCTATCGGCTGGTAAATTTCTGCCTTAAGCACACTAGAGCACGTTTTTATCCTGGCGAAAATATTCGCCGGCATACAATTCATCCGCTTCCCTTCAGGTGCCGGTAAGCTCGCACTCGCCCGGTATCGTACTCTGAGCCCGAAGCGTCTCGAGTTTGTGATTGCTTCCTTACGGAATGCTGGTAGTTTATGTTGCGTTGTGATGCCATACCACGAACGTGAATGAACGCAGAAGAGTTGATGCCTGTAGTGAAATTTCAGTGACTCGCATTAGAATGCCCGAAACAGATAACCGAAAGGCACGGATGTTGCACAGTACAGCGTAAGTAAACTCAACGTGCATGCGCTGGCTGTACTCGTCAGAGCTCACGTGTCCTGAGAAACTGATTATGCAGCACTATGCATGCTCTAAACAAGACCTAAGTTCGTTTGTTCATCACTTGTGAATCGATCGCTCGAGCCCCGACGCGGTGGTCTAGTGGCTATATAAGGAGCTCGGCTGCTGATCCGCAGGTCGCGGGCTCGAATCCCGGCTGCGGCGGCTGCATTTCCGACGGAGGCGGTAATGTTGTTGGCCCGTGTGCTCAGATTTGGGTGCACGTTAAAGAACCCCAGGTGGTCGAATTTTCCAGAGCCCTCCGCTACGGCATCTTTCATAATCATATGGTGGTTTTGGGACGTTAAACCACACATATCAATCAACGAATCGATGGCTCGAGATTTTATGTAGTACGAGGCTGCTGCTGTTCGCACAGGCGTGAGCGCTGCAACTATGGATGCACGTACGAGTTCAAACAGTGTATAAACGGCATATATATGCTTCGAAGTACAGTTCTGAATGACGGCTACACGCTTGAAAATTATGGAAGACACCTTGCCGCAACGCTATCGCTTCATGGAGCAGAGTGACCAAATTAGTGAGAAAAAATAAAAACGAGAATATTACACGTGTTTACGCGCATTTAACTTTGCTGGAACGTGTACGCAATAAAAAAGCTATTTCTATATGTTAGTACGTATAGTCTGGTCTCAGGTGCATTTTAGGTAGATACCAAGTAAAAATTCCTCAACAATGATTATGCTGCCTTCACAGATTGCACAATAATAACTCTGCGATAAAAGTACTTCATTGATATGAGAGTCACAGTGCAACTGTAATGTCAACCATGATTGACAGAAAGCCTGCCTGAAAAATAACGCATGCGAAGGTGCGTTGTTGCCAACGTGCAGCATAATTTACAAAACAAGTTTACCTATTGCGTATGGGAAGCATGGGTGGATGCCCGCAGTAAACTAAAAAAAAATGTTGACTAAAAGCTACCACTGCGTTAGGGCTGCTTCATGTATGGAGCTGGACATAAAAATTATTCCCATATAGGCATGCAGTCACTCTCATTCCACGTTGTAAGCGGAGCCGTCCCTGACTTGTGAAACGCGCTTCACTTAGACGAGAGCTACGCCATCTACGCTCAACAGAGATAAACGATTATCGATGTCTTCTCCTATTGGGTGGGTCGTCGCAATGATGCGTTTTCGAGGACTAGTCTATTCGTGTGACGAGAGGCCATTGCTTCAAACGACCACTCTACTTGTCGTTTATTTTATTTTACTACTGTTAATTTACTTTTGCATACTCTCTCCTCAAGCATATACGCATGAGAAGGGGAAGGCGTTGGGAGTCTTTTGGCTTTGATATACATGTACACATTTTGCTCAAACTACCCCGCCAATAGCACGTCACACAAAAAAGCTGATGCCCCCCCCCCCCCCCAGTCTTGTCAGTGTAACCCCCCCCCCCCCCGAACACAGTTTTCGGCTGTGCCCCTGGTCTATTCACATGTGTATTCACGAGTATTCTCGTTTGTATATGTTTTCTTGGTACTTTAGCAGCTTGCAGATTTGTTGCAAATCACACACGAAAAAATCATTGCACAGAAGCTCTTGATGAGAAAAGCAATCCTCAAGAGCAGCGTTTTATGTGCAACGCGCACGGCTTTAGAGTCTTCTAACGCGCTCTCTGATTTCGCCTCATAAATAAATGCACGTGCGCTGTCATTCTTGAAAATTACGTGGAACGAAAAACTTTACATAAATTTCCAAGCATGAATATAAGGCGAGGGTGAAGCGCGTAGCAATTCCGTGCGCCCGTTGCCACAGCGACGCGGATGGCAAGCCAAGTTGTGCTCGGGTTTATTCAGTTTAGTGGCTTTCCCTATGCCCCTTTGCGTAGCCGAGAACAGCAACTCTTGTGTGCAGCAGTTCAGGTGTCATGACGTAAAGTTTCTGGTTGGGCTAGTTGACATTCTATAAGTAAACTAACCAGCGCGAAAATTAGATAACGCACGCAGATATGATGAGGAGTCTGCTCTGGTCCTCGTGATTTCTGCGTTTGTTGTCTAATTTTTACGTGGAGCAGTTTACTAATTACGCGTTATGCTTGTTTTGGTAGCGTTTAACACTGCAGTGGCATACTTACGTCAAAGCTCTTTGAAGACGATTCCAGATTGCTCAGCTCAAATGCTGCCTCAGTGGTGGACAAATGCGTTGTCATTATTCTTACGTGCTAGTTTGTTCTGCTGTGTGTAGTTTTCAAGGAGGTTATTTGGTAGATACGCATTCTCTACTTATCTCCCTCACTCGGCCACATCGGTTAGCTCTTGAGCTTTCAAATGAGAATACTATATTTGTGCATTTGTTGACGCGTGATTTATTCATTATTACGCAGGAGATAGATGGGTTAGCTAACACTGCAGGCCTGAAAGAACAGTATGAAACCTGGTTTGCAGTTATTTGAACTGTCTGTTGAACGAGATATAGAGTGGTACATGTTGTTGCTCGTTTTTTTGTGGTGGCCTCAAAGCAATAGCCGCTTGCTTATCACTGCCATAAGCTGTCGTCTGATTGATGAGCAATTTATGGCAAATTTTGAGAGTGCCTTCATTGCATTGATAGCGCTGCGAAACTATCATGTTCATAGAATATCAATCCGCGAACGCGGTAAACTGCGATTGCCCAGTCATCCGAGCTTAAGAGGCGGCTAAAAAATCTGCGATGGCAGATGACTGAGTACTGGGAGGACTCTTGGCGTCGTCACGTTTATTTACACTTTTCAAGTGACTATTTTTATGCGTGTGTATTTTTGCCTCTTTTTAAACGCGAAGCATTTCGTAGCGAAGTTCGGCGACTTCTATCTATCTATCTATCTATCTATCTATCTATCTATCTATCTATCTATCTATCTATCTATCTATCTATCTATCTATCTATCTATCTATCTATCTATCTATCTATCTATCTATCTATCTATCTATCTATCTATCTATCTATCTATCTATCTATCTATCTATCTATCTATCTATCTATCTATCTATCTATCTATCTATCTATCTATCTATCTATCTATCTATCTATCTATCTATCTATCTATCTATCTATCTATCTATCTATCTATCTATCTATCTATCTATCTATCTATCTATCTATCTATCTATCTATCTATCTATCTGTATATCTGTATATCTATCTATCTATCTATCTATCTATCTATCTATCTATCTATCTATCTATCTATCTATCTATCTATCTATTAGCATATATATTTAAATATTTACCTGTGTGTCTGTCTGTCCGTCTGTCTGTCTAGTCACCTACGACATTTAGCTTTCTTGGCCGATTCGATGATGGCATAGATACCAAAATTGGTTTGGCATAACATGTCTATATGACGAGCGTAAGTGACTGGTCATGACATATAAATCATGGCGTGTGTGTTATGAATGTCATGATTTACATTTCATGGTCTTGCTGCTCTTTCGGTGGTTTCGTTCTGATTTCATATTCCGGAACTGGTACGGTATGACATCACTGCATGGTGAACATAAGTGACAGACGCTAACGTGGAATTCATGACATCCATGTCATGTAAGTAATGATTATACGCCACGCTCAAGGTGCGCTCGCAGTCGTTTCGCTAGCTTCACATATACCAAATTTTGTATTGTGGGACGTGAATGAGTGACGAAGGTATAGGACTAGTGCAAACATTGTAATAATAAAATGCTTGTCATGTTACAACGTGACTACATGTCACGCTCTTGATGCTCTCACGGCCACTTTAGCTTCACTTGTACACACATTAGTATTACGTGACGTGAACGGATGACGAGGGTAAATGACACGTCAAAACATGATACTCATAATATGCGCGTAATGTAAAACATGGCTACCTGCTACGCTCAAAGCGCGCTCGCTGTCGTTTGGTTAGCTTCACATATACAAAATTTGGTGTTACGTGACGTCAATGGATGAAGGTATATGGCAGGTGCAAGCATGATTATGAGATGCGTGTCTTGTAAGAACCTGGCTACACGGCATGCTCACGATGCGCTCGTGGCCGTTTCGCTGGCTTCACATCTACCGAACATCACATTTTGTGACGCGAATGGACGACGAAGGTAAATGACATGTCACAACATGATAATTATGACATACGTGTCTTGTAAAACATGACTATATGCTGCGCTCATAGTGCGTTCGCGGCTGTTTCGCTAGCTCCACATATATGAAATTGGGTATCACGTCACGTTAATAGACGACGAAGGTAAATGGCATGTAACATGATAATCATGACATTGAAGTCATGCACGGATTAATTTACTTCCACATCGTAAGGTTGTGCTGATCTTAAAGTGACATATATCAACCTTCCTCATCGTGCTTCGCATATTATCGATCCCAACTGGGCATGCGTGGGCTCTGCTTCCCTCCCTCTTTCATCTGTCTTCGTGTTTTCGATGTACTCAAACCAACCAACGACATCAAGCACAACGACAACGACGAAGACGACGACGATGACGATAATATTATTAATAATGAAGTGATAGGAATACGCTTTTTGGCCCGGCTGATAGCGGTTCCTGTAACTGATTCAGGGGGCGGCAACTCCCTATACCTTCCATGTACTCGCTCTCACCAGTGCCAGCGCCGCTTTTACCACTGGTGGTTGCCGGGCATCCTACTAGACATAAATCACGAACAGAAAACTTATTTCATGACGTCACTAGTGGCGTTTCGAAATAAAGCGAAACGACAGAAAACTGAGAGGAGGAGGAGGAGGAGGAGGAGGAGGAGGAGGGTTGCCGCGGAAGCTCTCTTTTCCCACTTCTCATGCAAGCGAACTTCACTCGTGTCTTCTTTCAGGTCCACTGGCAGCTTGGGCCATGCGGCCAATCTTAAAATTTTCTCAATCTTTTTTTTACTTTGTCAGTGTTTTCTGAAGGGGCGAAAGTTAAGCTCACTGATTCCTCAGTAAGACAAAAATCGATCGGCGCAAATCATATAAGCTTTTTTACTGCACGTTTAGTTTCGCAAATAGAACACATCGTATTTAACTCAATCACGGTTGTTATGACAGTTGAGTACCGAATGAGTGCCGAATGAGACCGAAC